>NC_090876.1:10780988-10845988 GCF_036669935.1 Montipora foliosa
CCAGGTCTGCCGCCGATGCGACCGCAGCCCCCCACGAATGCCATCCCAGCTGGTTCCTTTCTTTTTCCACAGTTCTTTTCCACGTTTCTCTCGGCCGGCCTCGCCTCCTTTTACCTTCAGGTGCCCACGTTAGATTAGTCCTCGAGATGTTACTACGACTAGTCCTCAATATGTGTCCTATCCATCGCCATCTTCTCACTCGTACAAGGGCTGATACCGGCGTACTACCTGTTGCTTCATAAAGCTCTTTGTTGCTAAGATGGTTAGGCCAGAATCTCCTCAGCACTCTCAGGCATGTGCAGTGAAACACATCCAGTTTGTTGAGATCAGCTGTTGTCACTCTCCACATTTCGGCTCCATACAGTAGCACGGACAGCACATTTGAGTTCAGGATGCGCAGCTTGGTCTTCTGGGTGAATCTGCCTGACCTCCAGATGTTCTGAAGTCTGGTGAAGGCAATTCTAGCTAGTGCTAGTCACCTCTTGATGTCCACTTCTGTGCCACCAAATTTGTCAAGTACTGAACCTAGGTACACGAAGGATTCCACATCTTCCACTGCCCCATAATGTCCCAAAGTCGCTCTCTGATGATGCAGTCAAATGCCTTTGAAAAGTCAACGAAGTTAATGTACACTGGTGCTTGCCATTCCTGGCAATGCTCCAGGCTGCTCCGTAGAGCAAATATTTGCTCAGAAGCTCCCCTTCCAGATCGAAACCGTGCCTGCTCCTGCCTTATCATCTCGTACACACCGCTCTTCACTCTGTCAATAAGCACCCTGCATAAGATTTTGCTTGGTACGGAGAGCAGGGATATATCGCGATAGTTATCACATTCAGTGAGGTCTCCTTTCTTCGGCACTTTCACTATGAGTGACTTCTTCCAGTCCTCTGGTACACATTGATCTTTCCAGATGGAGTTCAAAAGTAAGTGGAGTTGCTTCACAGCATCGTTCTCAGAGCACTTGAGCATCTCAGCACTGATGGCATCAATCCCCGGACTCTTGCCATTCTTCAGACGGTGGATAGCTCTCTTGATCTCAGCAATTGAGATGCCACCAGTCTCGATGCTTGTGATGACTTCAGGTGCTTGATCTATTCCTGGCAGTGGTATGTCAGGTCGTGGTACATTCAAAACTTCCTCAAAGTGCTCCCTCCACCTTTCTAAGACTTCGTCTTCATTTACAAGCCACTTGCCTTTGTCCAGCTATCTTTCTAATGAGCTGGTACAGGTCACCACTACAGTTGTTTCTGGCCGCTGTTTCAGCTTCTTCTGCTAAATTGTTCAACCTTCTCCGCTTGTCTGCCCGGGCACTGGTTTTCATCTCCTTGTCCCTCACTGCATATGCAGCAGTAGCTCTCTCCTTCAGGCGGGCAGATCGTGTACGTCCTATCTTCTCCTTTAACCTTCGTCGCTCTTCAATCTTCCTGTAGGTCTCGCCACTGATCCAGTCATTCTTCACTCTTCTCTTCTCTCCCAACACCTTCTTGGCACTCTCATTGTAGACCTTCTTGAATTGTCTCCACCTCTCTTCAATGTCTTCTACGTCATCTGTCGCCAACACCTGGAATCGGTTACACACTTCCAGCCGAAATGCTTCTTTGACACAGGGATCTTGAAGCTTTGTGGTGTCGAAGATGATCCTCTCCTTACTCTTCCTCTTTGTACTACATAGCTTCAGCCTAACCTTTCCCATAACCATGTGATGGTCTGAGTTGGCGTCTGCCCCTCTCATTGCTCGAGTGTCCATCAGTGAACCTCTGTATCTACCATTGATGATGATGTGGTCGATTTGATTCTGATCCCTTGCATTCGGGGAGGTCCACGTGATCTTATGAATGTCTCTTGCTTGAATAGAGAGCCACCGATCACCAAATCGTTGTTGCCACAGAACGTCGCCAACCTCTCTCCGTTCTCGTTCATTCTTCCAAGTCCATGTTGCCCCATCACCTTCTCCCATCCTTCATTGTCCTCTCCGATTTTGGCATTCAGGTCCCCCATTACAATTAGTACATCATGCCTGGGTGTGGCTTCTGCCTCTCGCTGCAGCTGCTCATAAAATTCTTCCTTGGATTCGTCCTCTGCGTCATTGGTGGGCGCGTACACCTGGATGATGGTGAGTTTTGCAAAGCGTGAGATAAAGCGTGCACTCATGATTCTCTCATTGACAGGGTTCCACTTCAACAGTGTTCTTCTTGCTTCCCTCTTCAGAATGAGTCCTACTCTTCTATGATGCTCCTCTTCTGCTCCTGAGTACAAGAAGCTCTCACCTATTGCTGTTTTCAGTTCTCCAAAGCCAGTCCATCGTACTTCGCTCAGACAAGAGATTATGAAGGTAAGAGAAGTAATCCCTCATACTGGCCCTATTCCCATCGTAATCCCTGTTAAGTTATTTTTAGATCTCCTGCGAGATCCGGTATTCCCACGAGGGTTAACTGATAGCCAATCACATGTCCTCATTTTTACAAATGTTGACAGCTGAGCGAATTCCCACGCAATGATTCGCGATTTACCATCAAACAAAAATGGCGGAGGATGTTGAGACAAACGCGTATATACATTTTGTGGACGAACGTGACTTGTTGACTACACAGAGTTAAGCGATTGCAATGACTTATGTTTTGAAACCTGTATCTTGGAAGGAACGAGTTATGTAACCGACAGGATTTTGTACAGAATGGCAAATGGAAGACTATGGTCGATAAGTACGATCTCTCTGACTCTCGGTTTCCTTTGCGGGATTAAAATATGATGACTTAATTCTTATATGGTGATAAAGTAGACAGATAGAGCTCTACAACAGTACCAAACATGAAAGGAAAACTTGAATAAAGCGTCCGATAAAAATTTTTGAACCCGTGTTATCGGATTCAAGTGAATTTGCAAAGCACGCATGTTAAATATAGCTGTCTCCTTAAAAAAATATTTAACACGGTTTCGTATATGGCACAACCTTCAGTGTGGTATCATTGAAAACTAGACAGTTAAGCGATTTCAGTTATAGATGTTTGAAACCTGTATCTTGAAAGGATGGAGTTTTATAAGCGACAGAATTTTGTAAACATTGGCAATTCGCAGACTACAGTCAACAAGTAATATATCGCTGACTTGGTTAACGCGTTCTTGATTTTCTTCGCGGGATTAAAATCTGACGACTTAATTCTTACATATTCATAAATTAGACTGATATCAGACATGAAAGGAAAACTTGAACAGACAGTGCGATAAAAATGTATGAACAAGTGGTATCGCATGGAAGTCAATTTGCAAAGCACGCATGTTAAATATACCTGCATCTTTCAAAATTATTAAACTCGGTTTCGTAACTAAAATATAATCTTTGAATTGAAATATCCATTTATTGAATATTGCTACAATTGGCTTGCCATACGAGTGTTGTGAATTTGGATTCCGTGATAAATAAAGTATTGTATTGTATTGTATTGTATTGTATTATCATAAACAAAAAAACAAATGGCTTCTCAGATTTACAATAAATAGTGTTGATGTCACTATTGATGCGTGCTTTAAAATATATCCGTAAATATATCCGTGAATCATAGGTTAACCACGAATAAAGGATTCTTTTCAGTCTTTTGTTATGGCAGCTGGCACATTTTCATGACAAAAAGATAGTATTTTTAAATTCTCTTATTCCTAACGTCAACATTTAAATCGCGCCAAATGGAGCATAACGAGCTTTCATTTTTCCAAAGGTGTAGGTGAACATTCAAAAGACTGGGAAGACAGTTGGTAAACAGATGTGTTCGTAGTTCCTTTTATCACGAGTAACTAAACATCACACAATAGTGCGTTGATTACCAGTCTAGTAATTAAAAAACCCTCAGCATCAGTTATTTGTTTCAAGTCTTTGTATAGGTTTTATGCGAACACCACGAAAATGCGTCGAAAAACACATTACGAAACAGCTATAAAGGGACGGTCTGGTTTGCGTGCGTCAGCATTCGCGTGACGTCAGCAATATAGTTCACATTTCTATGACTTGACCGCAGAATATCGTTTTAATATTGCTGACTTTGTGCTTCTGAAAGGTGCTTGAACCAGCTTTATTTAGCGCAGTTACCCTACTATCGCATCAAAGTAAAACAAGCTTTGAAGGTACACGTTTCCAAGAGAAGCACTGATGTCGGAGTCTCAACTGCAGAAGTTCTTATTCTTGGCATTTTTGCCTTTGGCTTGCTCAGTGACAGTCTCAACAAAGTACGGAGCTATCGAAGGCTTCAAAGCTTCGTATCCGAATGTCTCAGGTCCGTTCAAAGATGTCAGCAAATTTTTAGGCGTTCCTTTTGCTGCACCGCCGACTGGCGAGTTAAGGTTTAAAGCGCCACAACCTCTTCCAGCATGGAAACCGAATGTTCGCGAGGCCAAGAAGCATGGAAATGTATGCATGCAAGCCAAGCTTTTCGATTATGCCATGAGAATGTTCGCCTCGAATTTTTCTTACAGTGAAGATTGTCTGTATCTTGATGTCTATTCCCCAAACGTCAGCTCGAGTTTACCGGTGATGGTTTATATTCATGGTGGAGGATATCAGCTTGGATCGGCCATTACCTCTCAGAGCGACATTCTCGCCCTTCAGGGAGTAGTAGTCGTGATAATTCAATATCGCCTCGGTCCGTTTGGATTCTTGACGACAGGAGATTCCGCAGCTCCTGGAAATTTCGGAATGCTGGATCAGGTGGAAGCACTTAAGTGGGTCAAGGAGAACATTGCCAATTTTGGCGGAAATCCAAACAAAGTGACAATATTTGGGGAAAGCGCTGGTGGATCTAGTGTTGGCCTTCACCTGTTATCTCCTCTGTCTAAAGATCTTTTTCACCAAGCAATTGCAGAGAGCGGGGTGGATTTGAGCCCCTTCGCGACTCAGCCAAGTTCTTTTGGCCTTCGCTTCACTAAAGAACTTTCTGATAAGCTAAGCTGTCCAAGCAGCAATCACAACGTTATGGTGGATTGCATACGTGGGAAAACAGCCACGGAGGTTCAGAGTGCCGCAGAGTTAATCCCTCAAAGATTTACTCGTAAAATTAACTTTGCACCGGTCGTGGATAGCAATTTTCTTTATGATACACCAACGAATTTGAGACAACAAGGAAAATTCACAAAAGTCCCGCTTATGATCTGTTTTACTAGCCATGAGGGTTCTTTCTCTCTCGCTACTTTAGTTAACGATTCATTTCATCTCATGCAGAGCGTAAGCAACGGAGTGAAGCCAGCTTTGTTCAACTCATTTCTGACAAGCTTCGCGGACTCTGAAACTAACAGGTAAGAAAATTCTAGTCCACAGAGACTGAGATTCTTCCAGTGATTTTTCCGAGTGAGCACAGGGTCGTTTCCAAAGAGTGCCGAAACACTTTTGTCCCCAAAGTACTATCCCCTTGATTGGCGTTGCTTCCAGGGAACTTAATTATGTAACGCAACGGTCATAGTTTCAAATCTTTTCCGAGTTTGTCCGTGCAGTCATTGATTAATTCATTTCTTTCAACGATCCGCGCTTATTTTAAGAGCTTGTCTTTTGACTTGTTTTAGACCAAGAAAACGAAATAATTACAAATTGTATTTTAATTGCCCTAAAGTTCTTCGTCCTCAAGGGGAATTTGTGGCAAACGAAATACACCCAAAAAGAGTTTCGCCCGCTCGTAATAACAAAACTAAGAGCGAGCAAAATTTGAAGTCTACTGATCCATATACATATACAGAGAGTGAGGGATAATCGGCGACCTTTGCTCCAAGTTCGTGATTACAATTCTTGCACAAATCATCGAGAAGCTGAGCCTTAATTACTGACGGTTTATTGTTTGTTTGACTCTTAACGGCATTTTCCTTAACGTTACAATCACTTTGAACTGAAGAACATCGGAGTTAGAGTTACTTATTGGGGAGCGGCGCTTATTTACTTTTTTGTCCCAAATGCGGCTATTATTCGAGGGCGGCGCTTGTTCGGGGGCGACGCTTATTCTAGTAAATACGGTATATCAATTGCTTTCTATAAAACCATATCAAAGAAGAGTCCGGGCGACCACCGCCCGCCTTATCAGTACGGGTGAATAAGCTATCAGGCGAAATGACCTCAATCCTTTGCAAAGAAAACTTTAAAAAATTCCCTGAAAAAAACTAAAATCTATGACAATATGCATGATCACTATGATGGTGATGAAAAGGAACACCTACTTATGGCGACTCGACATTATCGCATCTTTCTCCACTTTACCGTCGGATTTTACGGCAGCTTGGTGTAGCTGATATCTCCGAGCATTTACGCCTTCCAACCACGATATGCCACAGAGGATAAATCACAACACCGGGAACTCCATGCCCTATTCTTTGCAAATAGTGCGGGTGCAGTGGGTTCTTTTGCGTCCAACAGGGTTATGATCATTAAAGGCTTGTGAGACGGGGCCTACGATTTATCGTCCTTTTCCCGGAGAAGCCCAGAGAGTCTAACCATTCAGTTCAGATGTCATTCATTACAAAGGCAGCACTTTGCCTTCAATTATTCAAAGACCCCGAGTGTTAGTTCGGTCGGAGCGGAGTTTTGATCCGCTGCGACCTCAGTCCCTCGCAGTAGTCCGAGTCATGGTCCCAAAATTTATCTCTTTCTTGTGGCAGCCGTGGTAAATAAGACATTTCTTAATTTTCTTTCTTCTTTTTTTTTTTTAATAGGAAGGGTACTGCTCACTTACTGGGAAATGCTTTGGAATTCATGTACACCCCATGGCCCGACAACAATGACAAATTCGCACTTAGAAGTCAGCTTGTAGATATGATTGGTGATTACCTGTTCTTTGCACCCAGTCATGAAGTCGCCGATATTCACAGCCAGTTCGCACCCGTGTACATGTACGAGTTTGCCCATCAGGCAACGTTGAGTACTTTTCGTACGGAGCCTTGGATGGGTGTAGCTCATGGAGAAAACGTGCCGTTTGATTTTGGGATTCCGTTGCTTCCGATGTTTTCTGCCCTCACCAGCGAAGCTGACCGGAACGTTAGTTTACTGATAATGGCCATTCATGTGAATTTCGCTAGATCCGGCGACCCCACGCTCGGCAATATTCCCTGGGAGAGATACAACTCATCTCACAGAGCTTACCTGAAAGTTGACCCAAATCCCAAGATGGCAGAGTCGTTTAATCCTCGCCGAATGGCATTCTGGAATGATTACTATCCGAAATTAACTCAAGTTCGGATTGAAAGCGACAAAGAAGTGATCAGCGGTGCCAGCAGGGGTGTTACCATCAGTGGTGTGATCGTCAGCTTTACCTTAGCTATCGTTCTAATGTGAGCAGACTTGCAGAATCTTGTTCAAAGCAATCCTTTTCACGGGGCTTCCCTGTCATATAATGAAGTTTATCAGCCGTAGCATACAGTCTGTGAAATAGAGGCAATGTTTCCCATTTTTCCCCTTGTCAAAACGTATTGCATTATGGGATGGGGCAATAGCGAATTATTTTCCTTTCACTATCCATAATTTTGAACTAATTAAGGACTTGCATTGCCTCGTGTGGTTACGAACGCTGTTCCATTCGCCACATGAAATTACCTAATTTTTAAACTAAAACTTCTGGTCGAATGGAAAGCGCCCTTTGGCAAGTCTATAGAAACGGCGAAGCCATGCATTTCCACGAGTTAGCCACAAGCGCGCAAGCAGAATGGGGCGAGGAGAAGAGCGCTTCCTCGCCCCATTCTTCTCGCCGCCTTCGCCGCCACGCCTGCACTCGCTGATGAAGCTTGCGTTACGTAACATGCAAATTCGTTTTGCGTCAATACGGCTACAGGGCGATTAAAGTATCGAAACACAATCGGGACTTGGGACAAAAGAGTTTTTTTTTTGTTTCATCCCATTTCTAAGCTTTCTCTGAGCCCTTTTCAATTTTTTTTCTTCTCTGTAATTCATATTTTGATTAAAAGCCACTGTAAATTGTTATTTCTGGAGCGCCTTTCTGGGCAAGAGACACTTTCTGTTACTTTTTAAACCAGAAACCTCGAATTGAAGAATGTTATTACTCAAAATGCAAATTCAAAAATTACATGACGTTTTCCGAGCCTACAGGCGTTGAAAGGCTCGGTGAACTTCAAGCTGGGTCGGATGCGATTAGATAATCTTCTGTTCAGTGTGGACAGTATTGGAAAAGCAGCTGTTCGTGTCTGTAACTGTGATTGCAAAGTCAACTTAACTATCCCATCTATACTTGAACCAAATGACACCGATCTCTGCAATCGGGGGAACGCACAGCAGTTCGTAAAACATTTTCCGCACGAAAAGTGAATTCAATGTTTATCAGGAGCATGCCGACCTTGGAATCTGGCTTATTGCCTCAGCCCCCCTCGAAGCATGAGTACCTTTTGTGTAGTCTGTTTTTCATTTCTAAAGGAGACTTGAAATATAACAGAGTGGGGGAGATGAATGTAAGGAGGCAAATTAAAGTCGTGCTACTTAAGCCGTACTCACGAGGCTAAATATGTCGTCGTCGTATTAATGGACATTAAAAAATGACTCTATACTTTCTTTACCGAGAATCAAACCAGTAAAATTCAAGCTATTTTGTTACCTACAGCTGATGATGGAAAGGATTAAAAAGGATTGATATTTGAAACATAATAATCAATTTTTGTTTCTTGTCTGGTCGTGGTGTTTACTAACTGTGAATCGCCATGAACGTGAACAGGTAATTTTGCCCTAAAGTATTTGATATCTTCTTCAAGTCTTACATATGCAGGAGTACATGTGTGAACTACAATACTAAGTTATGTGTTTAACTTAGTCGACCATGAACCGGCAGTAATATTATCGCGACAGTGCCTGTTTGAAGAGGTAGTTTTGTGCGCTTTGTGATAAAAACAAGACTTATGGATGCGCAGTTGTCGGAGGGTTGGTCCAAGAAGCCCAAGAGATTATTATGAAAGGCACCACGAGTCCATCACCCATGATGAACTCTTGACGACACTAAAATTTTGAAGTTCAATTAATGCTGCTAAAATCCCAATATTAATGAAGTCTGAAATTGCGGTGTCAACCTCCCTCGTTGTTGCTGTCTTGTTAGCAGTCCTAATTAAATTAGGTTTTTCAACTCCATCAATTCCGTGTTCCCTAAAAAAAATACACCGGGCGTCCTTCAAATTCTGTGATCCTAATTAATTAACACTTAAACGTCATTCACCTTCTTGATATAAATTGTAGACGAGATAAAATAACTTGTGTTGAGGATCTTGTTTTTTCAGTGCAGCCTCGAGGTTATACTTAGTTCTAATTGGGCCTTAATTGAGAGGTTTTCAAGCGAGTTTAATCACAGTACTATGTTGATATGATAGAATTGTCCCATGTTCTGTGATCGACTTACGCAGTGTTTGTATAGGAGCCATTAAGTTCTTCAACTGCCTTAAATAAACGATTCGTAACATTTTATCTTGATCGCGCTGTTGCATATCTCCGGTCAAAATTCAGATCACCAAGTGCTTCGCAGTTGGTTTCCTGACAAAGCTGAAGGAGGTCATTTGAATATTGAGATGAGGTGAGATCAAGAAAATCTGTTAATGAATAATCAATAACGTTACGTGGCGCAAACCTATCTGTCGTGAAAGTTCCCGCTTTTCATATAATTGTGCGGAAGTCTGTGACTCAGTTCAAGCTCAATCGATTGGCAAAGACACTCATCTGATGCACGGCCGAAGACAAATGCTTTTTGTCGTTGGAAAATGGAATTCTCGGAGGTCATCGCCATTGCTTTTTTCTTGTCCGCTATTGAACTCTGTCGAGTACGATGCAGAAGTGAAGAGGTAATAGTCACTACAAGATATGGACGGATAAGGGGGACAAGTCGTAACATTTCAGGCATCAACATACACATTCAAACTGTGTATAAATTTCTCGGTATTCCATTTGCCGCACCACCGACGGGACAACTACGGTTTAAGCCTCCACAAAAACAATCAGCCTGGAAACCCAAGGTTTATGACGCTTCTTATTTTCGCAACATCTGTATCCAGGATCCAGAGTACAACGCGTTTTTCTGGCCCGGTCTGTCCATTCAACAAAGCGAGGATTGTCTGTACCTAAATGTCTACACTCCAAGTCGAGAGTCGGGATCCGAGGAGCTTTTTCCTGTTATGGTGTACATTCACGGCGGAGGATACGAAGCCGGAACTCCTGCGGTAAGCCCCGGGGATTTGATTCCCCTATGGGGTGTTGTGTTAGTTACTATACAGTATCGCGTAGGTCCGTTTGGTTTTATTACGACCGGAGACTCAGTAGCCCCTGGGAATTATGGGATGCTGGATCAGATCGAGGCTCTGAAATGGGTTCAAGAGAACATCGTTGACTTTGGAGGCAACGCGTCAGAGGTCACCATATTTGGTGAAAGCGCTGGTGGATCCAGCGTTGGCCTCTTGTTATTGTCTGTACGATCTTATGGATTGTTTCACCGCGCCATTTCCATCAGTGGAGTCGATCTCTCGCCGTTTGCCATCGGATCATCAGCAGACCTGGTGAAGCAGAGCCTAAGGGTTGCGAAAACGGTTGGCTGTTCGTTGACCGGCTCCAAAAGTCAAATGATCGATTGTCTACGTTCTGTCGATGCACGTAGGTTTCCAGTAAATGACGTTAACGTGTGGAGACCCATAGTCGATGGCAACTTTCTGCATGACACACCCAGAAGTCTGAGAAATGAGGGAAAGTTCCACAGTCTCCCTTACCTGGCCGGTTTCACGAGCCGTGAAGGGTCGTATTTTTTTCCTAGTCTTGTCAGCAACGTGACCCCCGAAAATTTCCGAGAGTACACCGAGAAAATATTTTATAGCATTGGCAGCAAATACGGACAAAAGTTAGATGACAGTGGTAGTCTTCCAAAGTCACTTCTTGACGCCATAACTTTGCTATACACACCATGGCCGGATAAACTGGATCCCATCAAAATCAAAGAAGGGATATCCGATGAAGTCGGGGACTATACTATGGTAGCCCCAACTCACGCAGATCTGGTCCTGCACAGCGAAAAGGCGCCTGTGTATATGTACGAGTTTGCCCATCGTTCAAACCTTAATCCAAGCCCCTCGTGGAAAGGAATCGCTCATAAAGATGACACTCCATATCAATTTGGTTTTCCGTTGATGAATTTGACAGTCCTGCAAAAGTACGACGAGGTCGACCGAAACGTAAGCGACATGGTTATCACGCTGTTTACAAACTTTGCCAAATATGGAAATCCCACGCCGCAACCGGTACGCGGTGTAAAATGGGAAGGATTTAATTCCACCCACAGGGCCTATTTTCGTATTTACTCGACGCCGGAAATGGCCATCAACTTCCGGCCAACAAAGGTAGCGTTCTGGAATGAGTATTACGAGAGAATGTTGAAAGAGGGCTCCAACACTTGCCAATCAAGATCCAGAGCATCTGTAGGATATCTGAGTTTGCTCTGTTTGATTGTATGTCTACTATTTTTCTTTTCGAGCGAAGTTTGACCGGAAGAAACGTAGTTGTTTAAAGTGGTACTACGACCAAAAAAAAAAAATTTTCTTTGGATTTCAAAACTATGTTAACTACACACTAACTGACCCAAGTTTTAAGTTCTGATTTCAAAAAGACACCTGTTTATTTTAACTGCATGGAATTTTCTTATTTATTGGTCCGCCATTACTAACTTTAAAATCTTGAGAGAGCTGGTTCGAGGAGAAAATGACGTCAAAGACTCACTAGTTTAAGAATGCAATGCGTGTGTACGCGGCTGAATTAATATGCGCAGCACGGGAGTTCCGGGCTTTCAGACTTTTAAACCCGTGTTTTGCATGTATAATAATTGCGTTTACACACTGTAATTTTAAGCTAGTGAGTAAATGGCGTCATTTTCTCTAGATCCAACCCTCTGAGGTCTAATCGGTCAGTTTTGAACGTCAGTAATAGCGGAATGGGAAATCCAAAACTTATACTCTTTTGCCAGTTGGGTGTTAAGCAAACCCGTTTGCAAAATCTGAAGAAAAAAAGGAAATTTGTTTTTGATCATAGTACCACTTTAATAGAGTTTACCCGATACTTGTAAGGATGTTTGACTTGGGTGGAAATGAGCCGCCTTTGCTTTTTGAACTCAGCAGCAAACTGAATCGTTGACAGTATTGACATCTGTGAACTCGAAATCTGTGGACAATTGGGTCACACAACAATCCACACCCTTTTCCCACTTTACATCTTACTGTCAATTACCGGCTTGACGTCCTAAAAACTATTTACAATAATTCCTACTTTCCCATTTTGAAAACCTAGAAAATTATTTGAATGAAGTTGGCATTCCCTTCGCGACTTGTAAACACTGAAAATTCCGCCGTGAACGTGCCGTGACCTTAACCTGGCAACGTCAAACGGAAAAGCGTGTCCAAACTTTTCCGCGCGCTTTACCGTCTCGTTGTCTTTGTATGTGTCAGCAATCATCTTAGTTAAGGTGTCTTCAATATTTTATTACAAAATTGTTTTGATGTCGATCATAAATGTGTCTAACCTCCTAAAATGGTTTATCTTTTATATTTTAACATGTTACCAGAATGTTAGCAGTCCTTTCTAGTCAGTCGAGACGCGTGCTTGTTGAGTTTTGGGTAACATTGATACACCATGGGACAGTTCGGATCGCTTAGATCGGCTCCCTGTTTAGAAGGCTAGTGGTTCTCGTAAAATCGTTCGCGATCGCTCTGGTCTGCGACCAGTCGCCCAGATAGAACACGGGCGATCCAAACGATGGAGATCGCCCCAATCGCTGCAAGCATTGATGATCGTCTGTGTAATGTTCTTATGTAATCGCCCCGATCGTAAGGCCGCCATTTGATGTGACGAGAGGAGATCGATATGAAAACCAACCTTAAAGGTTTTCAGTGTTGCGTAAAGGTTTGGCATGCCAAACGAGCTGCACAACAGACCCTATCGAAGCTTGGGAATCTTGGAAACATTTATTCCTGATAATAGCAAATACTCATGTTTCGTTTAAAAAGAAAAGAGTGCGAAATTCATCTTCTGCACCCTGGCTCAACTCTGAAATCAAACGACTAATGGGGGAAAGAGATCGAATAAAACGTGTCACAATTACTACCAAAGACCAAACCAAATGGATAGAGTATAAAAATTGAAGAACCATGTGAATTATTATGCCTTCTTTCAAAAAGGACTCCTACCACTTCTATTTTGAGAGTAATATTGGTAAAGCAAAAGCCACCTGGAATGGAATCGACTCGATATTATAGAGAACTTGACAAAAACAAAACCCAGGTAACGAAATTGGTTATTAATAACAAAGACACCTGTGATCCCTACGAGGTCTGTAATACTTTTGTAATAGTTATTTTACGGACATTGGTCCAACTCTAGCCTCGATCCGTCAGTTTTCGAGATTTTATTAAACCTTCGCTGAGTTGAAACTAATACTGAATGGTAGATGAGGTATCTAAAATTGTAGCCAATTTATCTACAAACAAAGCTGATGGCCTTGACGGTATATCAGCCCGTCTTCCCGAGGCTTCTTTTCCTTTTACAGCTGCCTCCTTGACATACATTTTTAACTCTTTGATTTCCACTGGTATTATCATTTCCCAGTGACTGGAAAACCGCTAGGGTCACTCCGATCTTTAAGGCAGACCCAGCTAATTATAGGCCCATATTAGTTCTTGCAGTCATCGCAAAACTCTTTCGAAAAAGCGATTTTCAATCAGGTATATAAATAATTTGACGTAAATAAATTACTCTCTAAATTTCAATCTCAGTTTAGACCGTTGCACTCCACCTTAACAGCTCTTATTGATATGACTAATAATTGGTATCTCAACATTGACAATACTTTAACAAATGCAGTCCTGTTTATTGATCTAAAAAAGCATTTGACATCATTGACCATGAAATTCTTCTTTCAAAATCAGAGATGTATGGTCTCAGAGGCACTTCTCTCTAAACTTTTTTAGAGACTATCTATCTGATAGAAGGTCGTAAAACACAGGTTACTGTATTGGATAACATCCATTTTGAAACTACTGAACTACATATACGCTGTGGGGTCCCCTAGAGTTCAATACTTGGACAATTATTATTCTTATTATACACCAACGACTTGCCTAACTGTAACCTTTTATCTGATTTAAGTGCACCAGTGTTACACAATCTAAATCTGCTAAATGGGTAATACCCATATAATCTAAATTTAGATCAGTGGGTGCAAGCCATCTCAGATGATCATCCGAGTCATCCAACCATGCATTCACCGTATTTAGGTCTAAGCACCCATTTTGACTAGTGCTGATAAACTGTGTTTAAGTCTAAACGCCCATTCTAAGTAAGCACCCATCTTAAATCGATTATCTTTCAATATTGGTAATGGGTCTCTATGTAAATATTATAAAAGTTTGCCTTCATTCAGCAGCGTGCTTCGATGGTGTGATGGTTATCGATGATTCCTTAAAGCGTGGCTGACGGACTAGGTTCAACCTTTTTGTCATCCATGTCCGTCGATCATCTTAAACAAAAAAATTCCTTTTCTTCCCTTTTTTTTTTTTTTCCTTTTTTTTCCTGACGAGAAAATTTCTAAGTACAGGGTAAACTTCATGTAATTGAAGTGAAAGAGGAAACGCATATTTAATGAGTTGCTTGGGACTCGACACAAAATCTCGCTACCACCTAGTGACTCAGATATTTGTCTTGATGGTCATTCAATAGAAAGAGCTGACTCTTATAAATTTCTTGGTATACGAGTGGATGAAATGCTTTCTTGGGGTCCTCATATTTCTGAGGATAAACGAAAGGTTTAGCTAAGAAACTTCAGCCACTATATATGCCCCCAACAGTGCTCATAACAATCTACAAATCTCTCATTTTGCCACATCTTGATTAATGTAGTGCTCTCTGGGTTGGCATTGATACTCGGCTGGCTTGAGTAATAAAGACGAAAAATTACAAGGCAGAGCTGCTCGCATAATATTCGGAGCTGACTGGGATGTCAGATCCTCTCAGATCCTTTCGGACCTGGACTGGACGAGCTTCGCTGACAGACGTATACCAAACAAATGAAAACTCTCAGGTTCGAAACATTGAACGAACAGTTGCCAGAGTATATAGAGTGGTTTTCAATTGAGTGTCGAAAGTAATTAGTGAATTACTTTGGTTTTCCATTACTTCACTCGGCGATTGGTTGAAAGTTCTCGCGCCACTTTTTCAACCAATCAGAAGTGAAACCAAAACAAATCGTGGCTCGCGCGTTCACATTTTCCCGCGCTTTGTGTCGGCTACGTGTAATTACTTCGAGTTTTGATTGGTTTACTGGATTGTCTCCGTCCTTTTTGAATGGCGAAAGTAATTACTTTGGTTTTGATTTTACGCACTCCAAAGATTCGTGAATACCAATACTATCCACAGATACAATCTACGTGACTCAGAGCTAAATCTATTCATCCCAAGACCGAACTCTGAAGCTCTTTAACAGAGTTTTCGTCACAGGCGTGCCATTACCTGGAGCAGTCTGTCTAGTAAGGCTAAGCAGGCTTGAACTATTTTCTTACATTAGTTGATTAATTAGTTAGTTAGTTAATTAATTAATTAATTAATTAATCATTTTAATATTAAATTAATGAATTAGGTTATGCTGTAAGACTTTTTAACTTAGATTATTGCGAGTTGTTGGTAAATTTAATTTTTAGCTTTTAGGTAAATTAGATTGGCCTTAGATTGTTATTCCACTATTTTTATTGGAAATAGTAGTGGTAATACACGGCTCCAAGGGAAAGCATTTCTTAGTAACATGGACTCCATGGTGAAATACAATTTTTATTTTTATTTTTTTTTTTTTTGACGAGTCAGTCTAGGCTTACGGAAGTTGTGTACAGGCCCGGAAATGCTTCCGGCCCGGAAATGATTCCTGGACCAGAAATAATCCCCAAATTGGACCGCAAATTATCACTGGACCGGAAATGGTTGCCTCATCAGTAATTAAAAATGGAATGGATTCAAGAATTTAGAGAGAAGATTGAACTTAACATATTTTTTTCCTTGTAAAGCAGCAGTCGTTACATTCAAACGCTTAGCAGCTAAATTTTGCAACTTAAAACTTACAATGCAGCAGCTCATTGCAACAGAACAATTTTCCTGTTAACTTTAACATGTATACTTTTTCTATTCTGCGATTACAACGCCCAAAATGTGAAGGAATTGTGCAACACTCGAAGTAAACAAAGTAAATTTTAATTTAAGTCATTTAACACTACAACTAAAAAACAGTTAACCCGGAACAGACTTTCCCCTGAAAATGAGCAGCAACATCATTTAAGCCGAACTTCTGTTTTTTCCTTTTTTTAGCTTTGTGTTCTTTTTCAGATTTGTCATTAGCCCCTATAGTTACACGGTAAATACCAGGATACGAAGCGAAAGAAAGCATAAGGGAAAACAACAAATTTAACCGCGCCATGTTGCCACAGAAACTCGTCTGAATAATGAGTTCTGTTCTCTCCCGTATCGCTTTTGCAAGACAATATCTTTAGTTTTGTTGTCACGCATCCAAAAAAATTTCCACGTGAAGTGAATCTACCGATTCAAGAACAAGTTTGTCGGAATGGCACGCTTAAAGGCAAACTTTTAATTTCGTTTTAAAAGTTCAGTATCATATCTAAACTTTTTAAAACAGAGTTTTGAAATCGTAAAGCAAGAGCGAATTGCGAACGATGATGTATTTTGAAATGAAAGAACATAAATCTCAAAGGTATCATAATCTCCGAAACTGACACGTTAAAAGTACGTTTTCTACACGTCCACAGTGTAGGGTAAGCATCGTAAATGATTCCTTTCTTTTTCATTGTCTTTCTCTTTTTTTGCCCAAAAACATGCAAGCTAATTTGGTTATTAATTTTGTTACAGGATGTTTAGCGGTTTTCATAGCTGCTTTATGCCAGAGGATTTTGTAGTTTGCTCATATATCTGTGGACGTTTCATGGAGTCCATACCATTCCTGAATTTTTTGGGGTATCATTTATTGAGATCATTTCCAGTCAGGGGATCATTTGCGATCCAATTTGGGGATCATTTCCGGTCCAGGGATCATATCCAGGCCGGGATCATTTGAGTCATGTAGCAACTCTCGTAACGTAAAATTAGTTGGCTCGTTACCCTAGCCAAAAACAAAAGACTAAACAATTGAAAAAATGACTTAGACTTCAACAATAGAAGTTGTTTACCATACCAAACAATAGCAGGTTACGAGGGCTGCTACATTACTGGATCATTTGCGGAACTGTGAAGACCGCCCAGCCGGAAATACATGTGATCTCGAAGTTTTTCTTAAACCAGAAACGGCTATGGACAAAATAAAAGGGTTTTTCTTCGCTGTGAATTGATTGAGTCGTCTCCCGCTCGTGCAGCTTTGATAAAAAAGTTGTTTTCTTGGCTTTCTAATTTCTTTTTTTTGGAACTGAGTTAATCATTCTGACTACACTGACACGAGAGATTCAATGTGAAAGTTTATTTAGGATGCGTCAGTCAGTCATCTGATACAATGGATCTAAAACAGTGTACCGCCTAACGAATTACAATGTATCATGTTACAAGAAACGAGAAATTGTGGTACGCCAGATACGAAAAACCACTAAAAAACCACCCTTTAGAAGTGGCCAAAAAAAAATTGTGGAAACGTGTTCCTCATCTAATGCAGCAGCACATGACCCCGAGGAAAGGGTACAACCACATAAGCCTAGACATTATACAATATACAATGCAAAGGAAAAAGAAAAACCAGAAGAAAAACGAGCAAAGAGGACGACCAACTGACCGAGAATGATTCAAATCTCGTGCCAAAGCCCTAAATACCTCTTGAACAACCCCCACAACCACCCGCGAACCTCAAAATCGTGCCCACTGAATATTAATTTCTGACTAATTCATTCACGCCATTCAAACGTCAGAAATTACATTTGTCAAAATAAATCATGCCTGGCCAAAAGTTATGTTCGCTCATTTTAGCCAGAGTAAATCTTAAAAATCATTCCATCATTTCTATCGCGTTTGATTATATAGACATGAGAACTCATTTCCCTTGCATACCGTTTCACTTGCCGGACCAACAGCCACTTTTTCCCCGAAGCAAAAAAAGCTCAAAGATTGCAGCCATTCTTCGTAGAGCCTAAACAAAGATGGCTGCCACGACGTCATGCCGAGTTTTTACTATGAATACCTGAGAGACTTTTGACTGTTTTCTAAATAATCACTAATTAAATGATTCTTGCTCTTAAAGCCTCTCTTTGACCAATAAGCAAGGACCGAGTAGTAAGTATTCTCGGTGGACACGAGAGATTTGAAATTATATTCCATTTTATTACGTGGCAATGATAGGAAAATCGTCGACTAATCCATGCGTTATCTTGATTAAGTCACTTATATTATAAAAGGAAACATGACGTTTTGGGTTTTAAATTCCGAGATAGGTCAACAAGTGGGTTAAACTGGCACCCAATCGCAAAGTGAAACACATGGCAACTATACCATAAAGTCTTGGGTAAACCAGACATCTTTGCCGTAACGAGCTTACTCGCATAATGGCACGGTTCCGAGTTTTTGAGTACCACTCAAATGTGACAAGAAAACTTTCAAGGAACCGTGAGGCGTAAATTGGACAATGATTACAAGATGCTATATAATCGACCGTATAAAGCTGAAACTGGGCTTTGTGGGTTACCTGACAAGCCACTTTATCTTCAGTATTACGAAATTGACCTCGACGAGAAAGGCGTGAAGTAAGCCATGGAAGGCCGGATGAGTCGGGGAAAGCCACCAGATGTTCGGCACAAGGTAGCAACTGGAAGCGAGGAATGTCTCTGATTACCGCGAATCTCTCTCGATTCAGTCTTCTCGTTTTGAGGCTCGTTTCTGACCGACTACGACAAAGACAGCTGCATATTGCAAAATAGATTCATTTAGGTCCTTATATGTTTATATTGCCCATAAACTTTCAAAGTCATTTTACAGTTAGTGTGTATTTTGTAACATCCGATTAAAAGATGAACATATAAATCTGATAATTCTTTTAATCCAAATTCATAAAAAAAACACAGGGATTAGCCTGTGACCCTAAATACTATTTTCAGATAAGGGACTTCGGCCTCAAAGTTGTAACCCTGGAGCTACTAGGGATGTAAAGAGAAATGCGGAAATTTCTCTCCGAAGTCGAATTAAATTCTCCTCCTTGTCATCTTTCCAACGAAACCTTGTGGTCGCCATCTCTATTTGCACCTATCTCGTTCCCAGAGCCCACGTATACTTTATCCACACAGCCGATGTGCATGCCCTGGTTAAATTATTTTCGGGCTGAAATTCGCCACTCTGCAATCGGCCGTTTTTACACAGTACTGAGCTCCTTTCAATGTAGCTTTCACAAGTTCAATTGCAAAACTAAACCATACGTTGCATGACCTCAGAAGACTCTAAGATTATAAAACCAAAATATGTTAAACAAAAAACGTTTTTTTCCATTTCCCAAAAACTTCAAAGTGGCTTAAAAGCTTCAAGGCCTCGTCCACAGGACGACAACATGCAAAAGCAATTTTTTAAAAAGAGTTTGCACGCAAGCGGAAAATTTACTTATTGCTCGTCACCTGCAATTTACAAAAGTTCCCGCTGCTAGCAAGACAAATAAGTTGATCACTGCTAGTCCTCGCAAAATAAACTGACCGAGACCGCGCATGCTTGCAAATGCTCGCAGAGGCCATTCGATACCCCTAAATAATCCAAATGATAAAAAAAAAAAAAAAAATCAAAAGATGGCTCAAAGTTGGTTCTGCAGCCAAGAAGAGTACATGGTATATAACATTGAAGTGAATATGTATATCTAAATGTTCATATCTTACTGATTTACCTCAAAGGATTATTGCTTTGAAGCTGTAATATACTATTAACATATTATTTTAAATTCTTTTAATCAAACAAGGTTCAAAAACAACAAAAGCACGACTAAACTGTACTGCACTGTTGCACTCTGGAATTCACTGCTTCCACGTGACATGGCAGCAACAAACGGACAAGATTTATTTGCCATCAGTTTCTTAGAATAGTCACCCCAGAATGCCATCCTGGCTGGGTAGTAGTTCACTGCCATACCGAGCGGTTCCTCAATGCGCAGGTATGCTCTGTTGCTGGAGTTAAACCTTTCCCATGATGCACCACGCACGGGCTGGGGTGTGGGGTTCCCATATTTGGCGAAGTTCGTGAACAAAGTTATAATCGTCTCGCTCACGTTTCTATCTGCCTCGTCGTAGGTTTGAAGAACGGTGAGGTTCATGAGTGGAAAACCAAACTGATAAGGCGTATCGTCCTTGTGTTGCACGCCCAGCCAATGAGCTGCGGGGTTGAGTTTTGAAAGGTGCGCAAACTCGTACATGTAAGTCGCTTTCACCTCGCTGTGATAAAGCAGGCTCGAATGCGCAGGCTCAGCTACACATGAGTCAGTGACAGTATCAGCGAAACCTCGTCTGACTTTGTTAACGTCGTTCTCATAAGGCCACGGAGTGTTCATAAAGACAACAGCATCTAACAGAGTTTCTGAGATTTTTGAATCCTCCTTCCAAGTTTGTCCGTACTTGTTGAGTATATACGTGAGCGCTTTCTTCGTCTTGAAACGAATATTCTTAGATGTCACGTTATTTATTAGTGTTGAGAAAAAGAAAGAACCCTCTTGACTAGTAAAACCCGCCATCATAGTCACGCGATTGAATTTCCCGGATTTTCTGAGTTCCTCAGGTGTGTCTGTGAGAAAGCTTCCATCCACTACAGGTCGCCAAATATTAGCGTTGTTTCCAATCAGCAGTTTACGAGCTTCTACAGATCGAAGACAATCGATGATTTCAGAGCTTTCATCGGTTGAACACCCAAGATTTGAGGCCAGCTTTTTCGTGTGTGAAATCGCGGCTGTTTTGTCGCCGAAGGCATACGGCGAGAGCTCACAACCACTCATGGCGATTGCATGGTGGAAGAGATTTTTAGACAGTGGTGACATGATTAGGAGGCCGACGCTAGAACCCCCGGCGCTTTCACCGAATATAGTAACTTTTGACTTGTCGCCTCCAAATGCTTGGATATTTTCCTGCACCCATTTCAGAGCTTCGAGCTGATCTAGCATCCCATAATTTCCAGGTGCCATCGAATCGCCGGTTGTAGCAAAGCCAAGCGGACCTAAGCGATATTGTATTGTAACTAACGCAACACCCCACAAAGGGATGACATCTCCTGGCGATACTGCAGGGGTTCCAATCTCGTACCCACCACCGTGAATATAAACCATGACCGGGTACAGGTCTTCCGCGGAAGTGCTATTGCTGCGCACTGGCGTAAAAACGTTTAGGTAAAGGCAATCTTCGCTTTCAGGGTGCGAAAAATCCCGCCAGAAAAGATAGTCGGGAGGTTGAATGCACATACTCCTGTAAAAGGACGCGTTGTAAACGTCTGGTTTCCAAGCACGCGGTTTCTCAGGAGCCATGAAACGAAGGTGCCCTGTAGGCGACGCTGCGTACGGGATCCCGAGAAATTTGTTTACAGATTTTATGGGCTTGTTGATGTTCGGGAAATGGCGGATGACACCTTGTATTGATCCATATTTCGTATCAACGACAGGCTCAGCTGCTGCAGACTGCACCAGAAAATGACCACCTCTTGTAAACACGCAAGAAATAGTCGCCAAAATGACACTCTCATACCACATCGTGATTAGCAATGATCTCGTCGGTTGATAGCTTAGTGTGAGGATCACAGCACTTGAAAGATCGGTGACTTAATAGAGGAAGTTAGCAGGCAACAAATCCGGGTCGAGCACATTGGTTTTCAATAGGTCAGCGCTCTGCGAATAAATGATCGCAAAAATATGCGTATTTGAGTTCAAGACCTCAAGGGGCGGAGTAATGTTAGCTGAGATCAGAAGAAGCAAAGATGTGGCTGATATACTTAACATTGCGTAAGCCGTAAATTAGGAAAGACGATTGAAGACTTAACGGTTGAATACATTTACGCATCGTTTTGTACGGATATTGCCATAACCTACCTGAAATCCTCAAAATGCGGTCACTTTCTGAGTATTTAGAAAAGGCAGATACAAAAGTTAAGGATTAATGGCAAAAATAGAACATATTTGGGAAAAGGATCAAGATTGCGTCTTGGAGTGAACAGTCTTGTCACGGCCTCTTAATAGAATTTGGAGTTGAAGCGGTGAAAGGATTTTGCCCTTCAGAGTTCCGGAGGCAAATGCAAATTTGGTGATGTTATTGTCTTTAAAAACAGCTTACTGCGGAAAAAAATTCGACGATTATTATTAGCATTTTACGAAACTAATTCTTGAACTTTCATATCTGCAATATCTTTCATCGCTTCAATGCAATTAGTAAATCACTGACAACCAAAGTACTGTGTTAAACAATGGAAGCATGTTTCGATCATCCAAGATGATAGTGAAAAAAAAAGAAGAAAAAGCTCATTTCCTGTGATGACTACCTAATAAGTCTTTTGGTGCATAAGTCAGTTTTACTTAATTACTTAATAATAATCCGCGGTAACATCTCACACCGTGATGTATCTAGTACTGAAATTATGCCTTGGGAAAATAGCTTTCACTGGTTCGTTGTGCATTACAAGGGAAACTAAAGATTCTCCGGAGTAATAAGAGTAAAACTCTAAAACAATCACAATATATAGATTATTCCAGGTTTTATGAGTAATTGGCGCAGTTTTTCTATCGGCTTTGACACGACTGAAATGCGACCGTGTAACTTCAGCGCTTTAAATTAAGCCTGTTTGGAATTTTCTCGCTGTTTAAAAGGCGTTTCTTTTGAAATTGAACAGGCTGCAAAGCGAATATCTTTTCCTTAAAAGTAATGTTCATCGACTAGTTATCTGAGAGTCTCTTCGTTCAATACCCACAATTTGTCCGCTACGCAAAATGTCAAGGAAACAGGTGTCGTGAAAATTATCTGTCACGTGGGATTCGTGTATTCCGAAGCCGAACGTTTTTTTACTCACCTTTCTCGTAATCCTATTTAAGGAAAATATTGACAGTTGATAAATAACGAAATACTATATTTTTACCGTATGAACAGGAATTAAAGAGTATTTCTGGAGAATCAAATGACCTTGAAATAAAACACCGAACATTCATGATTTTCACTCCAGAAGAAAAGGACGGTTTTTTCATCTAAAAGCTTTGCATGGCTTTGTGACTTTGCTTATTGTTAAGTCCGAAAAGTTCGATGTCAGTGAACAACAAACTCATGTTTTGGAAGACTTCGTTTGCGAAATCCATCCTTTAGGCAATTTTTAGAGTAAATCCACATGTTTGCAGATAGGCAGATCGCTAATAGATAAAAGTAATCATAATTTACCACATCTTTTCTTTCTTTGGCGTCAACGGGCTTTTCGGCTTAACTCAGCAACTGTTACAAACACACCTTTCAATATTCATTATCCAAAAATATTTGATCCTTAAAGATAACAAGATTAGAGCATAGAATCTGAAATCACGGCATACATGAATGCGAAAATTTCAGGGGTTTTTCTTCCTGAATGCTAATGTTTTTCTGTCAAATTATGTGTACTTCGTTCTCGCAGGTAAATAGGGAGAATTTGCGACAAAAAGATTCAAGCTAGAAAAATACAGGTCACAAAACGATATTTAAAAAACTGATATATTAAAAACGATTTATAATGTTTTCAATATTCTTGCATGAAGTTCTGTGATGTGGAAGGAAAGACCGGCCTGCCGGCAGTTAATGATTCATTCATCATATTCAATCATATGTTGCAATCAACACACATCCGATAAATGTTCAGTATTGTCCGCAGTTTGAAGTGTTACTTGAGTGAAACCAATGCAAAAATTATGACAACACGCATAGCGCAGTTCTTGAAGACCAAAGTACTACTAAGTACTAACGTAACTTCGCGTTTCACTTGCCTTTTAACTGCTCTAAGCTGATTTCCATAATACAACAAGCGACGTTTCGTTTTTCTCTCTCTAGCAACGAATTACAGAGAACCAAATCAGTAAAAGTAATTCAGACACAAACTAGCTAAGGAATAAACTTTTCTTCCGGATTCCGAGTTTTTTTTGTCCATACTTAAATGAAAGGTGTTTGAGGTAGGCGAAGATAAACAACATTTATCTCTTGAGAACGAAAATAACAACTACAACAGTTTGATGCCCAAACAACGGAATTATACCCAACACTGTACTTCAGATTTCAAATACGTGGATGAATTTGAAAGAACTTTTAATAATACAATAGAAGCATGTTGGAATTCAAGGAAGTGGTTAATTAAGGATTTTAAAAGAATGCGCACGATTGATTTACGAGGAGGTTTCATCCTTTCCTACATAGAGAGCATACTCTCACGTTGAGACGAGAAACCGATTGCAACTCGTTTAAAAAGTTTAACAGAAACCTATAATCACGAATACTCGTTGAACACTGCGGGATTGCTTCGAATGGCGATTGGTCAAAATATCTTGCATCTTTCCTTTTTCGCTTATTTTTGGCCACGCGTCACGTTTTCAGTTTGGAGTGGTTGCTTTGTGCTCGCGTTTCACATGTGGAACGTGTTGGGTTGTGCACCTGCGGTGATGGACGGTTGATTGACACAGCCACCTCTAACCGGAACTTCTGCAAGCGTCAAGAAACGGTTAAAAAACAACCTCGTTTTTTGTCGTTTGTCCATCACGACAATGGAGGCAGAGAAGAGAGCCACTATGAACGAGGTTGAGGGAAAAATACCTCATTGCTGGTTGTTGTAATCCCCCGCGCGGAAAAATGAACAACAATCTCAATCGCAAGATAAATATTTATTTCACTATACAAAACAGTTCGTGCGACAAAAACGACCACGATAATCATAAATGAGTAGTTATGAAAACAATGAAACTTTGGGAAAACGAACTACAGTGTAGGCTCTGAGACAAGTACGAAGAAACTCACAGAAAATAGAAAAAGATAGTTACGATTTGTCTCTGGTACGGTTTCTGGGTCGATTAAGAGCGATTTCGGTGGTTTTTGGTTCCTCTTTTTTTCCCTCTATGTATTCTTTTCAAGGTTGGCGACCGAGACGAAGCCGCCAAACGGAATCTCCGAAGGAAAAGGGCCATTAATTCGCTCCCAAGGCTTCGATCACCTAGAAATTCCACGTAGATCACGGACGATACCTCCGCTACCCATTCATCTTCTTCATAGTCGAGCCGCATTCGAGCCGCCAAACTCTGCAAACATTTCCTTCGAGAGCTATCGGATGAGGCTTTATTCACAGGCCGCGTTACCGAAACCGTTGGAAGATCGCTTAGCGACCCGACCTAAAACTCACGATGGGTCACCACTGTGCCTATTGACCCATTGCGGGTCGCTAAGTGATCTTCCGGCTTGTGAATAAAGCCTCATCGGATGGCTCTCGAAGCACATCTTTGCAGAGTTTGGCGGCGAATTCCTTCTCAGTGTACAAGCGGCTCGACTGAAGAAGATGAATGGTTAGCAGAGATATCGTCCGTGTCCTACATGGAATTCCGAGGCGATCGAAGCCTTAGGAGCGAATTTATGGCCCTTTTCTTTCGGTGATTCCGTTCGGCGGCTTCGCCTCGGTCCCCAACATTGGAAAAGAACATATAGAAGGAAAGTAAGAGGAACCCAAAACTACCCAATCGCTCTTAATTAATCGCCCAGAAACCGTACCAGACACAAAGGCACACATACATTCAACTTGGGTTACCTGTGGTATCAGTGGAGCGGTAATTTTTGAGTGATAAACCAATTTTGAAACAAACCAGCATCCTGCCAATCCAAACTCTCCATTTTTCATGGGGCCAGGAATTTCTCGTGACAAAATTCACACAACACAAGACAAAATACACACGAAACAGATGAGACAGTAAATGACATGAAAAAACTGACACCGACTTTGTATCACAATATCAACCATAAAAATTTATGCCTCATGCAACACTAGATTTAACAAGTTACAACTTCTTCGGCAGCGGGAGGAAATAAGGCAGGCGCGGCTCCGAATTCCAAAACAAACATTTAAGTAAGTAAGTAAGTAAGTAAGTAAGTAAGTAATTTTATTTAAACACATATCGCATATGAGCGATAGCTCGTTTAAATGCAAATGTGTCAAAAATTACAATGTGATAATTAAGATAATCTTACATGTACAAGTAATGAGTGAAAAATAAGAAATAAGAATTAAATCGACTGAAATGAATAATAACCTATTACAATAATCAATAATTCAATAAAAGAAAATATTGGTAATTAGACTGTCTATTTACAAAAAATACAGCTGCAGTCATACGATGAAGACAATTGTATGTTTTGCAAGTTCTTCCGAAATGTAGAAAGGGATTCTGACATCCTTATTTTGTCTGGTAGATTGTTCCATTGTTTACTAGCCTGGTACGTGAAAGAATGTTTTTCTGTTCAACATTCTGGCAGTACTGATTTCTTTGCTGATCTTTTAGAAATTGGTGGGCATATGCTAACAATGCAAACATATTCAACAAAGATTTCCCTACATTGCTCATATGAAGAATAATTTCTCAAACCTCCAGGCTCTTGGCAAGTAAATTCATCTAATATTAGAATACGTTTTTTTTTTACTTAATGTATTCAGTATTAGATTTAGAAGAAAAATTATCTGCATTACAGAGAAATTACATTAAGGTGGGAGAGCCATGTGTGCTTACCAACCTAACAAGGAAGCCTGCCAGGGCTATACTGGCAGAGAGTTTCATCTTTCAGAAGATTTTACAAAATAATCAAGCTGCGCAGGGAAGGTGATTATTATTAATTAAGGCAAGACAGCCACTGATCCTCCATGTTGGAATTTTGGATCATGAATGGACAATTACTTTATACAATAAAACAACACCTTAAAAAAAGAAACTAATATAAAAGAGTAAAGGAAGACTTACATAAGCAAGTATAGATATAAAAATTTGAAACACTCTTCAGCTATCATTTCTGCATTCCAACAAATATTACTGTTTTTTGGTTAACAACAAGCACTCAAAGCCGCTGGAATACAAAGTGCAGTAGCTTTCTTTGCTTGGCAAGACAGAGCAAGAACAGGGACTGTGGAGAGGGAGGGGCACCCCCACTTTCCTCCTACACCTTGCCCCTCACCCCACAAACTTCTGTGACCACTACTAAAACCTCCCCCCCCCCCCCCCCCCCCCCAATTTGAAATGTGCTCAGTGGCCCCCGAAGAAAGATATTACACGATCCAAATACGGAGTAAACTAAAATCCCAGCATCATTGTTGAACTAAGACACAGTCTGCCAATGCGTAAATGATCAGGTTGACTTTCAACCGGCCTTCAAAAGAAAGTCTGTGTGAATGATGTAACAGTGATGTAGGCATCAATACTTTGGTAATACTTGACACTCAATAAGATCTTGGGTCATAGAAATGCACTAGGATTGGCTCTTGGATCTTTCAGATGCCGATAGCGGAATGCCATATAAAAGCCAAGAAACTAGAAGAGAATAAGAGTGTTAAACAATCTCTCTAACGACATGTGCAAATTGCACATCTCGAATCATGTGACAGTACCAGAGGGACACCAACATGCAAATGAAAGTTTTCCAATGAGACAATTCCCAAAACATGGTGGCAGGATCTGTATTGGGACAAACAGCCATAAATCTTGAGAGGACAAATGATACATTACTGACAAATCTGGCTTTGAGACTTTTTTCTTTGGGTCGCAATTTTCCTCCACACCCACCAGACTTCATTTGCCAGTATCTTACCCACATATTTGTTTTGTTTTTTCCTTTTCTCTATAATTCCTTTTAGTCCATTTATGACTGTTATATAATTTGCTTTCTTCACCACCAAACCATGCCAATACCAAGATGCAAGACTGGAATATTTAACCAATTGAATCGATGCATGTGTGTTTGTTTGAATACTTTGCATAATAAGTAGTTGAATTGTTTCCTTTGCAAATGAAACACAACCAGCTAATTTCATTCACCTCTGAAGTGTTTTCCAGAGGCAAAAAATGTACAGTCATGAAAATTATGATTGTATCATCGGTTCAAACACCTAAACTCAAATATTCATCGTTGCTAATAGAAATCTCCCTATCCAAAGCAAACAAATATCAGCATTGTTACCCAGAATTTCCCTTTTTCTTTGCTGTGCAAGCCACACAAACTTGGCAGAACTAGCAGTAATTTGGACCGACCACCGTGATGTGAGAGGCATGGGTCTATCGTAGTCTCGATTTTACATCACAAACTGCTTTGCCTTCCTGTTTTCAAAGAAATTTTGCATTACAAAGCAGTTTGTGAGGTAAAATCGTGAATAGACAAATGCCTCTCACATCACGGTTGTGGGTCCAAATTACTGCAAGTTTTGATAACTTTGCACGTCTTGCCCGGCAGATAAAAAGCAAAATTTTGAGGTAAGAATGTTAATTGAATTTAAGTCTCAAGGTTACTTAGCCGAGCATGAATGCTCCACTAATTGGGGAGAGACTACAAATCAAATCAAATGCTGGTTTTTGAGGAGAGAGGAAAAACAGAGTACCCAGGGAAAAACCTCTCGGAGCAGAGCAGAGACTTAACAAACTCAACCCACATATGGCGTCGAATCGGGGAATCAATCCCAGGCGGAATGACTATTCTGGGGGATCTAGGGGGTGAAGGGTACCATAGCTAAAACCTAACCCTAACCCTTTACAAAAATGCTAACTAGGCCTAAACATTATCTTTTAAGCATAGTGTTTACGCCTAAGGTTACAACTTTAGCATTTCTGTAAAGTTTTGGGTTGTTTCAGCCATTGTACCCATCACCTCCTACTCCCACCCCTACCCCCTTTACCCCCTTGAATAGTCATGCCAAACCTGGGCCACATTGGTGGAAGGCGAGTGCTCTCACCACTACGCCACCCCTGTGCTCTCACCACTACACCACCCCTGTGCTCTCACCACTACACCACCCATGCTTTGCTTCTGGTGGAGGGATTAATAATGTAGATGCAAAATGCTTTAGTTTAATAGCAGCACTTTCATGGTTCCCTTATTCGCTTGAGTAAGTGTTACCTGCACTGACAAGGTACTCACCAGAGTAAAGCTAAAGAAGAGGCCAACACCACCAACCGCATTCTTTATGGCATTCAATCCATGTTCTACGAGATATTCATCACATGTTTTACAACGTGGGCATGAATAAATAGTTTTATTTTTGCAACACTTAACCTGAAAATAAAAATAATGAAGAATTATTATTTAATGTTCATTAATTAATTGAAAGCTACATTTACCATAAGCAATTTGTTCTTGTCAAAGACATAAAGTCACTTTTGTGCTTTTTGCTTTAACATTCAAGCAATGTTATGCGTGACCAGTGTCCAAAAGACTGAAATGAACATTCTAATTCCTCTTTGGAGCTTCAGAGATTTCAGTGGAATCTTGAAGATTTTTCTGAAACTTGCTGCAAAAATGCATAATAACTGAACAACAATTCATCAAACGCTTGAAATAGTTTTCTCTTTTTCATTTTATAATAAAACGAAAGTTCATGACTAACTATTTTTATATATCAAGGAAACATCCACAGGAATTCAGAATCCTGAGATCAAAGTTCAAAACTGGCACACAGATTTGGCTTCCCAGAAGGACCTCAGGGTCACTGTTACCACCAGGCTCACTTGGAGCTTGCATATTTCCATCATAGTGGCTAAGGCTAATCGGAAGCTTGGCTTTTTGCGTCGCCACTGCAGCGCCGACATAGGAACTGACTGCAAGAAAAGGCTCTACCTTGCCTTTGTGCGCAGCAACCTAGAATATGCGAGTGAAGTCTGGGCCCCTCAGTCTTCCATCACCAATCTCATGCTGCTTGAGGGGGTTCAGCGGCCCGCCACACATTTTATTCTGGCTGCCATCCGCACCACTAACTCAGGCCTGACTACAAGTCGCGTTTACTGGCTTGACGTCTTTTACCTCTTTCATATTACTTAGAATGTAGAGATCTCTGCTTTATGTGTAAATGTTTAAACAACTTAGTAGATTTCCAGTACCGTAACTATATATCATTTTGCAGTGGGCGCAGGAAAAGATCCGCTCAACTTGACCTAAGACCACTTCGCTTTCGCACAACGCTCTTCAGAAACTCATTTTTTTAACAGAATTGTTCTAATCTGGAACCACATTCCAATCTCTATAAGGCAAGCTTCATCCTATGCGTTACTTAAAAGCCAGTTAAAATTATTCTACTTTAATAAGTTAGAGCAGGACTTTCATCCTCTTCGGCTGTGCACCTGAAAAACGGTGTGCCCCTACTGTAGGTCAATCAACTACATCAACTGCTGTTAATCCATTCTACCATATTTTTTTATCAATTTAGCCATGTCTGTAAATGTAGCATAGCTTGTATTTGTAAATCGTACTTTTGTAACGCTGCTAAATGCTAATGGGGCCAACTTTTTTGGGACTTCGTGTCCGTCAGTTTTGCCCCTCATCTAGTCGTTACGCTTTTTCTTTCATCTCTTAATATGTAATAATAATGTTTGGGAGCAAGATGAAAGCATCTAAATAAATAGATAAATATATTTCAAAACAACTGGCCATGCATGACATAGCTTGACTGTAAGACCTTCAGACACTTCTAGTGCCATGGAAAATTTTCTTCAAGTTCTTTTTCCGTTTTGCCCACCTTGTATTAGAATGGGAGACTTCACTGTTTATAAACAACTCATTTGATATGCAAATTTTGCCAACCACAGAACAAAGAATCGTTTGCTTCGAAAGCCAATAAACCTCTGGTTGGCACACTAATGACAATAGGTGACATAATGGTGAGTATTGCTATTCCAGGGTTTCAATAAGGGTGCATTCGAGTCACTGTATTCCGGAATAGGAATACATGAAATATATGTTAGAAATCCTTCGTTTTTACAGAGATTCACGTTAAAATTGTCAAACATCGGCTAAATTGCTATTTTAAACATATTTTTATTATCCTTGATGCTTTGAAATGCACCAAACATACCGTTTTAATCATCACGCCACATATTCCTATTTAAGAATAGGGTCAATCGAACGCGCCCTAAATGTGAAGTTGGCAGAAGGTTTGAATAGTCAGAGTAACTGACTGCACCAACAAGGGGCCACACGGTCCAGTTCTCTAGGGGGTCTGGTCCATACCATTTTTAAGCAAATGCTCCCAAAATCCACTTAATTTTGTCATTGTCAAAATGAGCTTAATTTTAGGTTCAAAAAATCCATTTTAATTATCTGGCCCCAGTTGTTCAAACGATGGAAAGTGCTATCTGCCGGATAAATCACTATCCACTGGATAACTCAATCGGTTTTGCTAGTGTTTATCCTCTGGATAGTGATTTATCCCGTGGATAACACTATCCATCATTTGAACAACTGGGGCCTGTTCTGTAACCAACTCCTGTAAGTGAAGAAGCTGACACTTTTTGTCAGCTGCCGCCACTGAAATTGAAATGATGGCAAGCGAAACGGACGAGGGGTGGGGGGGGGGGGGGCGGGGGAGGGGAGGACTTCTCCTTAGCTTTTAAATTGAAAGTGACTCACATCAACACAACTTGGGTGACCATCTATTCCAGTTTGGATAGTGGCATTCTCAAATCCACAACAATTCCCAAAGTTTTGTACTTCTTCCTTAGACTTATCACTCAATGATCTCCAGCCTTTCTTCAGCAATGCTTGCTGTTGACTTGATGTTATGGCAAGAGCAGCCACGGACACAGAGAAAAGAATGAAAAATATGATGACCATAACAGCCATGTACTGAGTTTTAGTTAAAGATGACAACACCTGAATCTCCTTTTACAATCACTGAAAACATGCAACTACTGATGTTAACACTGTAATGCGAATGTGGGAAGGATGATAATAAACTAGTTACTTGGTAAAGAACAAGAGGACGGCTGAAAAATCAGAGTCCTTGACCCACTTGGATGCTCTACCTATTGAGCTACATGTTCTGAAGTGTCACACACTTCAAATTTCACAACACAACTATGGTCAAGTACTGCCTAGGGACGTTTTGAATTCCCAGAACACCTACCTCACCGGGGATGGGGGAGGGGGAGACTCCCATATAAAAAGGACAGGGGTGCTCGTCATATCTTTTAGGGTTTAAAAAAGCGGTTTTGGACCTCTTCAAAAGGTCCACAGCGGGAGCTTTAGCGGTACCTTTTAGGGAAATTAGGGAAAATTATGACAGGAGACATTTGACAATTGCAGTGCAATGCGTCTAACTGTGGCCACCCAACAAACTTTCACATAAGTTTGACAACTACATGGAAATATGTCAACTAAACAACCCGTGCAACGGTGTTTGACTTACAGCCACACAACCTTTGCAAGGATACATAAATATCAATCAAAGTCGCACACCCTTATTGGCGGATAATTTGTAAAAAAACTTTGTTCGGTGGCCACAGTACGGCGCGTCGCACTGTAACTAATTTTTAATTTTGTCTAATTAAAACCAATAATTTGGTACCTCTCAGGAGTGAAAAAAATTCATGCCACACCCAGAAGACAGCATCTTGGTACTTCTTAGGGGTTCTTTTCAAAATTTCTGATGAGCACCCCCGTCCTTCTTATACGGGAGTTTGTTTCTATACAAACTAACCCCTTCACTCAACCAACTAAACCACCTCATGACTCGCTGCTCAGGAGTCGACAACACCTACTGCTTGGGAAGCAGACCATCACTGTTACCATGTGACAGTGGCTCAGTTGTTTGAACACGGGGCTGCCATGTGGGTGGTCTTGAGTTTGACTCTGGCCAGACTGACACTCAGGGTCTTCAAAAAATAACTGAGGAGAAAGTGCTGTCTTTGTAATTACATCTGCAAATGGTTAGACTTGCAACTCTTCTTGGATAAGGACTATAAACCGTAGGCCCTGTCTCACAACCTTTCCTGTGGGACATTAAAGAACCCACACACTGTTCGTGAAAAGTAGGGGAAGGGGGGGGGGGGACTCCCGGCGTTACTGTCTGTCCTACTTCACATACATGCATGAGTTAGGTGAGTGGGTGGGTGAGATCAAATATGGACTGGTAGTGGCTGCAAGAGGTGCCTTTACAAGCTCACATCCAATCTTACCCTAGAGAAAGAATTCTTAACTGCTGTGAGACTTTGTGATATGTGCGGTATGAAAAAAGCTTAATCATATCATATCATAGGCTCAATTGCTGGCCGCTGTTTCGGGAAATGAGCCCGAACTTGAGTGAGCGGCAGAAATCGAGCCTAATTATATCATAAACAAACAATCCTTCAGGATACAAAAAAGAGTATAATCTGATGATGCTTGACAGCACCATAAATTCCAGCCATGGACATCAACATCATGAACACGCCACATGCTACAGCGCCACCGACTATAGGCCAGCTTGTAAACACAGCACGAAGCTTGGCACCCACTGGAATGATAATAAGAGTCAAACCCACGATCTGTGAAGAAAGACGAAGAGCTTGTTTGTCTTGGTATTACACTACCATTGAAATACATCTTGAGTGCACGTTGCTTACCGGGTAATTTTGGGTTAGAAACCTCTGGAAAGGAAAACGTTACAAAAGCCATGTATCTTTCCTCCAGAGAAAAAAATTTATTGTTTCTCTTAAGGGGTATAATTGTCAATAATTTCTGACTCTGTCTTGTTACCACACTGCCGCAATATTTGAGTGACAAGAGGCTACAAGTAGCCTACAATTTGTTCCAAGGATTTTTAGCTGATTTCCTTTTAAGTTCACAATATTTCAGTGTTTTTTGTTCAGAAATCTTACTCAATATCCAGTTTGATTCCGTAGTCTGAAGTCCACATTCAGTGACTCAACGCTAGGGTAATTAAGTGCGATAATAGATTATAGCTGTTGCATTTTAAAATATTTTAATAGTTTTTCTTAACCCATTGACTCCCAGGGGTTCCCCATTGACAAGAACAAAATCGTCTGGCGTTAGACAGAGTAAAATACTAAGTCTGGCCATTTTAGGCCGGTTTGGATGACAATACCAGGAAAATATTAGCCCAGTGAGATGTGTTACCAAGACATACAATAACCATGCTACAAAAACACAAAATCTTGTTTCCAGTCACGCACACAATAATAATATTGTCTTTCACGTAGCCTTCTGTGGTTTAGTGGCCGTCATGAACACCGAGTTAGTTTCTTACTTGGGGTACTTTCTCTGAAAATCTTGCACATGCGCAGGACAGTTGTGACCCCCAAAAAAGGGTCCAAGGCAAATCAAATACTTTGTTTTTTGAACAAGGTAAAAAGTTAAGACTAATAATATTACTTAACTATTTTGTCGCACTTTATTTTGTTACCTCATCATTGAACCAGGTACACTGTCAATATGATGATGAGTTCAGTAAATTGATCAAACTACAGTGAAACCTTGATTTAAGGAAGTGCCAAGGGACTGGGGAAATTGATTCGTTATATTGAGGGTTCGTTACATTGAATACCTTGATATAATCAATCCGCGGAAAAACAGCCAAAATCGTTGCTATGTCGAAGTATAAATAATTATTGTTTTCAATGCGTTATGTGGTGCTACCCAGCATTTCAGGATCTGAACGATTACTTCTTCCTAGTGTGAAATGTGTTTCCCTGCGACCTCGGGCAGCATTTTCAAGACCTCGGTCACAGTTTTTCGGACCTCCCAGCTGGCAAATAACATATATATCTTCAGACATTAAAAGATCACCATTGCTATGGTTATGTAATAAATTGCGCCCTTGTTCTTCACCTAGGACTACAAAACATAAAAGTGAAATGATTTGGTATTTCACAGATGTTTATATAATAAACAGAACATTACATGACCGCTTGGCGATACGAAATTTCTTTTCTCGTGTTTTTTCAACACTTGAGGAGAAGTTTCCTATCACTGCATGTAAATATCCTCTATTTAAAACATGGAGGACAAATTTCAGTGGAGGTAGCCGGAAAACAGAGAAACAAGGGAATTGGACTGGAAATTCTGGCTACTTACACCTTTTACCACAAGAAGCTTTCAAAAATATAAAAGTTGATAGAATTAATAAGAAAAGGAAGATAGAGCGGATCTTTAGCAGTATCGATAGTGTCAGTGTTTGCATTTATAATGAGCTGTTACTGTAACTGTGAAGCTGTTCTATAGCTGCAGGGATTAAAGGATTTTTTTATCCTTGGTGGTCTGTTTCTTGCATTTATTTTTTGTCACGTGTTGAGCGGGGTATATTTTATGTTTGGGCTTCTGGATTGTGTTCATTACAACAAGGATTTCGTTATATCCACCATGAAAATGACATGTTACTGCTCAGTGGAGAACCTTGAACATTTATTTCACATACTTTGGCCTGTGGTTGGAAGCAACATGATCAATGAAGGTCAATCAATGGGCCACTCCATTTAATAGACGCACCTCCCCTACTGAGGGTGTCTTTAAGAGCTTACCCCCTTAGGATATTGAAGATCAAAGTGCTGACACATCCCCCCTTCAGAAAAAGGGGGTTTAAGGGGAAAGATTAAAGAAACCGACTGGGTTACCCCATCAGAAATCACCACCACTTACCCCCTCCCTCCCCCTGGATTTCCAAGCCCCTCAATAGGGGGGGGGGGGGGGTGCGCATAACAAACGCCTTGGCCCAATGTCATGAATCCCAAGGCTTTAAGATTCTTAATCATAATCCTATAAAATTGGTCATATTTTAACAAGATAGTGTGTCTAAAAGGACCTGCAAAAATGCTTTTAGAGATATCTTTTTTCCCTTGCCTTCCCTTTCCCTTTTCGATTGCCCTGAAGGGTCGAACAATAAGCTTTGTGACAATCGTCTTCGAATTCACAAATTAAAGCACACCTATGACCCAAAAAAGTTAGGATTTTGATAATTAAAAGCTTCCTGTAAGAGAGAAAAACAATTTTCGCTGTAACAAGCGAAAGTATTAGTCAACTGACAACCGGACACAACATGCTTTATCGATTGATCAATCAATTGATCGTTCGCTGAGCTGCGTCATTTTTTCGTAAGTACAAGCTGTCATATCAGCTAAACGAATACAATTTCATGTGCTTTTGTTCGATCTTTCACAAGAAATTTTTATTAATTACAGATAAGCTTACATTTTAAGACGCGAGATCATTTTGAAGAACTTCTCAGGTAGACCGGATGCTGATGAAGGGATCGATCCAAACTATTAAACAGCATGCAAGTGATACAGCTGCTGCGACGCAATCACGTTGAAATTTAACTTACCATGTATAGAATGTTTAACAAAATCAGTCCAAGCTTATAGCATCTAAACGATAGCGAAGTCTGCGAGCTTCCCATTTCGTTTAGGTTGGAAGTCTTCCGGAAGTTCTTGCTAAATTCACATGATAATCAGCTATGACTTGTCCAAGATGGCGGCTTTTCCTTACATAACGTCATTCCTGAAATCACCAAGCGCAAAGTACTCAGGGGAGAGGTAAAATAATGACCATCCCTCCCTCCAACATTTCAGTGTTGAAAAAAATAGGGTCACTTGTGTCACGCACTCTACAAAGGGATTAGAGTGCGTCACACGAGTTACCTGGCAGTCTGAGAATCAGGCTAACATAGTGTGTGATATAATAAATAAGAGAGATTTTACGGGGATAGTAACAAAGTTCAATTCACCTAAAAATTGTCATCAATGATGACTGCACTCCTTTAGACGCAAAGTACAATTCTGAATTGTAACCCACAAATTATTAGAGGGCCACCATTACAAAACACTGGGTTAAAAGAAACTGTTGACCTTTGTCAATAGCCTCCTGCGCAGACATTCTTGTACCTCGTCATCTTCGGAGGAGGCTAATAATTTGCGGGTGACAATAAACTATTGTCCTTCATTAAAATCGATTCTAAATTTTTTGGGTGCACTTAGGGTGATTTTGCATGGAACAATACTACAGTGCGATGAAGAGCAGTGTAGATGTTATCTTCGGTTAACGTTCTTTATTTGTGTGCGTTCCTTTTTTAGTTGCGGTTTTCGTGTTTTACTTGCGTGCTTCCATTTTTTATTTGCTTGCTTTCTTTATATTATTTGTGTTTTCTTTTTTGTTTGTTTTTCAAAGAGACCAAAAAGTGATCAAACAATCGAGTAAATCTATAAATTAAAGATTTGTTCATTTCATTGCCACGAAAAGAGAGGAAGACGAGAGAAGATGTCGGTTAGTTGTTCTGGTCATCAACGTTGTCGTTAACTGTCAAATGTAAACATGACTCAGCTGGCCAATCAGAACACTTGTTGGAATGCGACTTGTGTGCTCTCTTATTGTTGTGCGCACAAACAAATGGCGCCGATCGCGCAACGTTCCCGGATAACACAAGAGAAGACTTGAAACTAGTCTAGGAAGTGGTCACTTAAAGAAAGCGTCACGAACGAAGAATACACGTTCAGATCCTATTCATTTGGTGTCTACATCAAGGTAAGTACTAACATCAACTTGAAACAGGCGCCTTATTTGAACGCGTCCTCTCGAAAAACTCGAGGGCTCGTTGCCGTCCGGCTCTCACTCTCTTTGACGAGTTCCGGTACTGCTAAGGTTAACGTCTCGGTCTGTAAAGATATTTTGGTTCATTGAAAACTTCTATTAACAGGTTGTATATGCACCTATATTTTACGGCAAACGACTCATTTTTGTCGTTTTATCGATTTCTATTCGAATTTTTATTGACGTCTTCCTATTGTGGTTATTTCGACAAGAGATTTTGCGTGAAAACTGAGCTGTTGCTTTTCTGCATGCGTTATTAAAATTAAGTAAGCTAAAAACTTAAAATGCAAATCATTAAACCTGATCAAAGACCTTTTTTTGTCTCGAAAATTGCACCAGTATCAAACAGTTTGCTAATGACAAAATTTCATCCGCGTCGAGAAATTTATCGTCGACTCCAAGGGAATTGTCGCCGGCTTGAAAAACAAGGCAACGAATGAACATAATTTATCGAAGCTTGTGTTAATTTCAAGATCATTTTTAGGTACTTAAACTAATCCTAAACGCTGTAAGATTGTTTTCAAATTCAAACTGAAAACACCAGCTTTAACGTTCACAGCAGATTTGCTTGACTGAGTATTTGCTGGGAATTAACATTTTAACAGAATTAAGCTTACGTAGATTGCCTTTCAAATGCCCGTTTGAAATTCTTCAAACTTCGTGTTTTTTGCTTAATGTTTTAATAATTTGTGCCTCTTTGCATGGTTCAAGTGAACTCAACATATGACGAGCTTTAGGATGCTGCTGATTGATTCAGAATGACATCTAAGATTATTCTTTGCAACAGAATTCTCAGAGTGTTAGCATGGTTTGCAGAAAGTTCGGGGGGTGGGGGGAAGGGCTGTCATTTCTTGTAAAAAATTTCCGGTTCAATGGGAAACATTAAAATTAGAGACAAATCATTACATTACAAAAATCAAACCATTATAGCTGTAGTCCAATTTGTCTGGGTGTTTTCCTATCTCTGAACTAGATCATCAACATAATTAACAGGTTTCTGGAAAAAAAACTAATGAAATAAGATTTTTTGAAGGGTTCTAAGTCATTGTCCCTCACATGATTGGAGGCCATATTGGTTTTCTAAAACAAAGGGAAATGTTTCGGATCCACATATGGAAGTCCGTTTCTAAAGATTTGTCGAGATACACACACATAGCTTCATTTCTTTGTTAAGGTGAATCATCTTTGTCAACAAAATAATTTGCTTGGTGTTCGAAAGGGCAATAAATATGCGGCTAAATGAAATTTGATTTGCTGGTCAGCAGTGTTGTGCTATGGGGCAGTTAAGACTCCTGTTTTTGTTGTTATCTCAATGTAGCAGATCATTTTGGATCTTAATTCAGTGGGCTCACTTGTTGTTGTTGTTTATTTTTACTCTTGCCCATCCTCGATAGGTAAGTGTAGATTGGTAGGCATTTTATTGGCTGCCTTGTCAGTGTGACAGGTGCCTGGTGATCTGTAGTAGGGTTACCATTTCTGCTACCTTGTTGTGTTTGAACGTATGTGCATCCAGCACTACCATCTTGGATACTATAAGTCTCGAAACTGACCTTGCCATATAGTTCAACCATCTTTCAAGTGACAAAGTAACATAATGGATGCTGTTATCGCTGTCTGAACAGGGAAGGTATCTTTTTATGCTCTGAATCTGAAAATGGAAATTATCTGTTATTTGCTTCTCTGCTTTGCCATCTCTTAGCAGCGCAAAGGCCCTGCTGCGTAGAAAGTCTGTTCCCTGACATCTGTGTAACCTTAAGAATGACAACTGTTGTGTTAGCTCTGGCTTAATCTTCTTGAATTCAAATTTGTGGAATCCAATTGCCATGGTTCTTAAGCAGTTCTTTTCTTTCTCACCTTTTTTTTGTTTCTTTAAAATGTGTGCAACTTGGGATTTATGTTAAAGAAGCTGTAAAGACCCATATCCTTTAATGCAATAAATTTATTCTTTTCTAGTGGAATGTGTGCTTTTACGTTTATAGAGAGTTTGTTTTTTCATTGGTTTTTGTGGGCAGCACTTTCCTTCTGATATTGTCAGGGTCAGAAATTAACCTTTTTTATATGGGCGCCAACTGGTAAATTGTGGTTGGCAAAACTTTTCGCCTGAAACTGTGCATTTGGAACTTTTTTATGGATTCCGGAAAGCAATGACCATGTGTCAAGCATTATTTTTCGCTTTCAAAAGGGGACATTTTGGAGAGAAAATGTATCCGACCTCGAATGTAATAAAGAAATCCATCTGCCCCTTAGTTTGTTGAAAATTTCAGCCACGGAAACACCAGTCACCCTCTGGCGCACACAGGCCGCCATGTTGTTACCGTGCTACCTTCCTTGCATCAGTCCCTTGAATCTCTTTACTGCGCCTTTTTTTGGCCCGCAATACGTATTTTATGAGAAACTGCCAAAAAACATGGCTATGTCAGAACGTTTTGTGTTCCCCTGTGTTATCTGTTCCCTGAACACTGGGCACTAGTGCTGTGTGTTCCCCCTTCCCTTCCCATAGAACATTTCAGTGCTGGTATTTTTTACAGGTCACAGGTCATTGTTTTACCAATACAGAAAGTATCCTAAACGTGCACAAAAGCTAAGGTTAGCTTTTATGCATGTTTAGGATACTTTCTGTATTCATATTCTGCTATCATATTTATCATTATGGTGTGATTACTTTCCGTTATTTTCATATTTCTTTTTGTTTTGTTGTATTCTGAAGTCTGTCATCTTGAAGGGAACACATGGCACTGAAATGTTCTATGGGAAGGGAAGGGGGGACACAGCACTAGTGCCAGTTGTTCGAGGGAACACAAAGCGCTGTGACACTGGCTTGCGACATTATGGAGATTGTTAACAAGAAAACTCCTTTCATTTTTATTTCAAAAACATCGGCAGGATAAAAAGTAAGTCACCTGTTGGCAAACATCTCTGAACTTAATAGTAGGTCACCCATTGGCGACCACTTGTGAAATTCTGGTCGCCAGTACTCAATTTTTAGTCGGGTTGGCGACCAGGAAGGCCCAATTTCGGACCCTGATAGTTGTTCCAATAGTACCGGTTAAACTGAAAGACTGACAGGTTTTTGGTGAAAAGTAGTTCCACCTCTGACATGTCCTTGATTCTCCTAAAACATTTTAAAAGTGTAATCAGTAATACGTCATTGCATAGAGAGATGAGGAGGAGTCATTTTCGTGGTTTTGAAAACAAGCTGCCGACCGCTAGAGTTCCGCCGGCCACTTGATTAGATGTCGGCGGTACCCGTAACTCTGGTCATAGCAATCATTTCATGACAAACAATCTCATCGTTGCTTCTTATCCATATATCTTTAAGATGGCAGAGTAACAACAAACTCAATGGTGCAGCAATGTATATGTAATCGGAAGAAAGCTTGTTAGAAAAGAAAGCTCAATTTTGTGCTGTTTGCATTAATTGTGTTTGTCACCATCTTGAATGGAAAATAAGTGGCCTGGCTAACCTCATTGCCTGATTTTGGTCGCACGCTTCCAGCTGCACTGTGCAGCATGACAGAGAAACAAAGCATCAAACAAGTGTTAGCACTAAAATAATATGCTGAAGTTGCAGTCCGGAATTTGCACAATGACTATAAGTGTTAGCACTGTAAACCCACTTTTTTCTTTCGGATTAAAAAAAGTCAGGATCCTCAGGTACATGTAGGTGAAGAAATTTGGCCAGTGCTCATTTAATCACTTAAATAGTTGTCAGACTTCATTATCGTTCATGCGACCCTATGATTACAACGTTGTTTGTTTTACTTATTGATTCCTGAATAAGCTACAGTCGACTGATTTGGTAGATAAGGCTTCCTATTGAAATGAAAGTCATTAGGAAATGCAAATTTTGCTGTCTGTACATTAACCCATTGACTCCTGGGGGTTCCCCATTGACGAGTAAAATCGTCTGGCGTTAGACAGAGTAAAGTACTAAGTATGGCCGGTTGAGACCGGTTTAGGGGTGAATGGGTTAATAAGAGCGCTAAAAATGGCATTTCCGAGCCTCAAGATTGGACTGTATTGTATTATATTGGGTATCAATGTCACTTTCAATCCTCCATGAGGTCTTTGTTTCAAATGCTTGGTCCTGATACTTTTCTACCTACTCTTCCTCGGTCCTGGTGATATTCTGGTCTACCCAAACAGCTACTGTATGCCAATAAGGGTCCATTCCAGTGTATCCCTGCATTAGAGTTACTGTAATATGTGGACGACCGTGCTTGAACAACTCCTTTACATCTGTGTGGATACAAGGTGGTCATGTTCCAGGTTATCCTGACCTCTTGCCTACTACTCTGTGCCTATACAGAAAGGCCGTGGTGGATTCTCTGCAACTGGCAGAGGTTGATGGTCATACCACTTGTGGGTTCACTCTATCCTATAGTTTCTGCACATTAGCATTATGATTATAAAGGCAACTTCATTATGGCCATCTTCAAAATAGACTGAAAATAATCCAGAAACAGCTCCAGTTGGTTGGTAGACCCAGACTTGAACCTGAAAATGTGTGATTGCAAGTCCAGTTCACTAACCATTCATCCACCCTTTTCTGATTTGCCAAGAACACCGTAAGCTTTAACTATGAAATTCCTGATCAGACAATGCGCATATGTATTTTTTTATTGCTTACAGGCAACTTATTTATTTGATCAGAGAGTATTTTCCATCCAACAGATGAATAATTCTGGTTTAATTTCAGACTGTCCACCCTGGCTGCAGTATCTTGTTGCGAGTCATCTAAGATGTCTTCCTCATCGCCAGTGGCAGAGAACTGGTGTTACACTCAGATTAAGGTCATCAAGTTCTCATATATGTGGACAATAAACAATTTCAGCTTCTGTCGTGAGGAAATGGGGGAAACACTCAAAAGTTCTACATTCTCAGCGGGAGCAAACGATAAGATGAAGTGGTATGTGGTTTGAAAACGTGGATAATAAATTATTGTTCTAGTATAAAGATGGTGAGGTTTTTGTCACCTACAGTGCTGGAAATAATTTTTCTTTATTCACAGGACATATGTCCTTTCAAATCTTCATTTTGGTCGGACATTTGACAAATTAGACCGGACATAATTTATTGACTGACAACACCTTGAAGAAGATAACTCAAGATGTGCTGGTGAGATGTTCGGTCATCGTGTGCGATCATAATGTGAAATTGGCCGGACATATTCAAAATTTGGTCGGACAATGTCGGATGACCGACTGTTATTTCCAGCACTGCTGATATGAGACTTTCCTGTTTTTTTTTTATGGGGGGATCATGCATTTCTGTGACTAAGGCTGTCATTCAAATGGATTCATTGGGTTCTAGAGAACATTTACATGTACCCTGTAGATCATGCTCTTACTTTTGCTTTGAATAAATGGGTGAAGTTAACTGTTGACTGATTCAGCTCCCTTGTTTGAGTATCGTACTAGTGTGCGGAGGGTCACGAGTTGGACTCTGGCTGACCAACACTTAGGGTCTTTAAGTAACTGAGGACAAAGTGCCACCTTTGTAATTACGTCCACAAATGGTTAGACTTCTATAAGTCTTCTCTGATAAGGAATACAAATCGTAGGCCCTGCCTTGAAGCCTTTGTTCATAATCTCTGTGGGATGTTTAGCACTTTGACTCCCATGACGGACTGAACCGGCACTAAAGTATTTTACTCTGCCTAACGCCAGACAATTTTAATCGTCAATGGGGAACCCCTTGGAGTCAATGGGTTAATTAAGATCCCACACACTATTCGATAACAGCAGGGCACAAAGTTACTGGCATCGTGCTCTGGCCTGAATGTGTTCCTAATAGCCTACTTTCGATATACAGTGTATTACACTTCAGTCCTAAACAAAAGTCATCATTTCAATGCTCTGGGGAATAAACTCATGCAAATCGTTATAATTATTTATTCCCCTAGCCTGGAGATGATGCCTTTTGTTTAGGACTGAAATTTAATGGATACGGCTGCACTTAGCAAGTTAACCAGGTTAATTTTTGAATTACCTGGTTAAATGATTCCCTAAACTTATCCTGGCTAGCCCACCTTAAACTACCTACATGTAGCAAGGTGGTTTAAAAATACCTAACCTGGTTAAGAAAATGTATTGTTTTTGCATTAATTTGCATAACCAGGTTAAAAGCTGGTTAACACCGAAGAGACGAGGCTGCATTTGTAACTGTTTTAAACTGGTTCATTTCAATTAACTAATTGGATGTAACCCGGTTAAGTAGCCTAGTACGGCAGCAGCCAATATATCGAAATTGGTCTAATAGCGCTATATAAGGAGCTTGACCACCTAGACAGGACTTATTGCAAATGTCTCTTTAAAGTTTGGAAGTTGCTTCAGAATGATTTCCTTGTGGTACCAAAATTGACATTAAATTGTGTCTTTTAGGTGTTTAAGAGTAAACCCACGTGGTTTGGATGAAGAAAGCAAGGACTATTTATCGCTGTATCTCCTATTGCTTGCTTGTAACAAGAGCGAAGTTAGAGCAAAGTTCAAGTTTTCAATTCTTAATGCCAACAGGGAAGAGACAAAGGCCATGGGTAGGTGTTTCAATTTCCATTGCGTAATTGCAAAAATTGTGTTCATAACTGCGAAGATCACAGCTTCACTTTATTTCATATCCGCAGTTCATGTAATATGATCCATTTCATATACCATTTCATCGTTCAAAGATTTTGTAGCAAATGACAAACGAACATGAAGCTCCTGAGAACATGACCCAGTACATCTTTTTTGTTGGACATTGTTTTTATACAAAGTTGGTGCAAAGGGATTATCGGAGGAGGCATGATAGGATGGGGTTGAGGGTGTACTGGGAGCTTTGTCGTCAGAAGTGTGTATGGTGTGAAGGGTGCTTATGTATGGTACATGTATAAGGATGTTCTGGATAAGTTGAGGGCGTCAGAGGATGGGAATGTTGAGATCTGGTTGAAGAGGAGGAGCAACACAGAAGATTGAACACACCGGTAGTCGTCCAGATGTTACTGCGGTGGATCGAGTGGCTCAGGAGTGGACGTTTGTTGATTTTCTCGGTGTTTCAGGAAAGGAACGTCATAACTAAAGAGCATGAGAAAATCATCAACTTCTCTTCTCAGGCAAAGGAAACCAGGAAGATGCTAAAAAGCCTGTGATTTACCAATAACCACTCTGTACTATAGAATGCAGTCCATTGAATTTATTTAGTAAAGTAAAATCTTCTTGCTTTTTCGGTGGGCTCTACTGTAAGTCATGGGTCATTGTTTTTCCCACTTCAGTATTATTTTTGGGACTTGGGGAGTGTAAATTGAACTGGAAAAAACATACGCCATAACTTACGTGTTACAGTGTGCAGTAAAATCCTTTATTTATTTAGACAGAAGCAACGGTAAGCGGGTTGTTCACAGGGCATTCAACATAAACTAAACAATCGACCATCCAGCTCTTTTCTGTTTACTCAAAATCCAAGAGTGTCGCTCTTTGAAGAGATAATATTTTAAGCAACCAAGTCTTTTTATCATCGCAAACTGAGTATAATACTTCACTTTGTTTGGATGCAGAGAGCCAACGAGCGTACAGATTCGTTCAAGGCAAAGACTGGGGATTCAAAAAGTTTATAAGACGAGACTTCCTAATGGACGAAGCTAATGGCTTGCTTCCCAATGATACGCTTACATTGTTCTGTGAGGTGAGTTTAGACGTAACTGGCTGTTGCGCTAGCCTCCCATGGGTCAATACCATTATTTTTCCGTGAATGAATGTGTTGTCTTTTAGCAGCCACTTTCACTGTAACTTGGCTCTTAAATATTGACGGGGTTCAAGTGCAGAAAGCACAACTCACCTCTCCCCAGTCCTTGCTCTGTTTCCTGCTTACCACGCTTTTAACACATCCTAATTTCAGTCAGTAGGGCCATCACTAGTACCCATCATTTGCACTAGGTACCCATCATTTGGGAATTAAAAAAAAAACAATGTGATTTTGCATCTGATACTGCTTCACACATTACTTTGTGTGTTGTTCTTGCCTTGAATGGTACAGTACCGGACAGAAGTAACCTAAGAGAAAAATCATCATGGAACGCGTTCTTGCGTTCCCCTAAATTTCTGGAAATCGCGTTAGAACGCGTTCTAAGGAAAATTTGAGAACGCAAAGAACGCAGTCTGATTTTTGTGTATTGTACACTGTAGAATACCTGTACGTTCACAATAACCTGAAAAACGCGTTCTTGTTGAAAACGAACTTGTCAAAAATGGGCAAGCTACCATTTTACGCGAGAAAACAAATTGCTGGGCATAAACATCAGCCCAATTGTACGAAAACTGAATGCTTTGGACGGTATCATCGCGTCCAGAAAGGACGAAATCCGATCTTCATTCGGCTACTTTGATATCATGGACAAAGAATTGAAGAAAAACGGTGGACTGTCTTCCATAAAACTACAGAGAATTTTCTTAGCACGCTGCAACATCACAGTCTCTGCACGAGCTCTCAAGTGAGTGCGAAGAAAACATGGACCTGGAGTGGGACTTGCAAGACGTACCGCTTGAAAATTGTAGTCGACGACGATGGCTTTAGCGATGTAATCTTTTCATATGAATGTTCCGTGAAGATTGACTCCGTGAAGATTGACCGTTCCAGTGGCCACTGTTTTCATAAAATTGAGATCCACGTCGCACAAAGGGTCAAGGTTTCCAGCATTGCATGGCGTCCTTTTCATCCGAAATCCCCCGACGAGTGTATTCATCGATCTGTTCAAGGGAGCCTCAACCCTCCCGGCTATCGCTTGCTGATTTGTTTGCGCTGAAAACTGTGGCTTAAATAAGGACGAATTCAATTCTTAACTGTGAGTGTTTTTTTTTAATGCATTTAAGTTCACGTCTGGGCTGGCATCTCCTCACGAGGAGCGAGCAACGTTTGTAAATTCGAAGCCAATGTGGACTGCATTGGCTATCAGGAAATCCTACCCCGAAACTTGTTGCCTTTGCCTTTTTTTTCTTGAGAAATATCGCGCTGGCCACCGTTTCCTGCAGGATAAATGATGTCAAATGAGCGATAATCAACTGGTGCCTTGTGGCGTGTACCACGGAACGCTGGAGCGGTGGACCACTTAAACTCGGAACGCCGGAATGCTTAATGGCGACAGTGTTTGTGTGGACGTAGAAACGGTGTGGAAAATAACAAAATAATTCACCTCAAGGTCATTCTCTCCGCGTGAAAGAAAAGGCTTTGTACTAAGTACACCATGTGTAATACTCCCACAAATGAGAGCAAGGAAAATGTATTCCCCAATCCAACCCGGTAAAATTGTGAGGCAATTCAGACGAATTGTATGTTTACCCTTGCAAATTCACGAAGATTTGCAGACATCTGCTTTTATAAGACCCTGTGTAAGTTCCATCCTGGACATGCAACATCAAAATTGCTGCTTTTTTTTTGTTTTTGTTTTTTTGTTTTGTTTTTTTTTTTTTTTGCAATTGAAATAAATGGGCAGAATAATGGAATTGAAGGCGCGTTTACACGACAGAGGAAAAATGACACGGGTCCGATAAAAAGTGGAACGGTTCCAATCATTTTTGTAAAGAAACAGTGAACTTTTATCCGTTCCGCTACGGTACCATAGGCGCACCGGTGGTTCAGTTGGTCGAGCGCCGGGCTGCCATGCGGGAGGTCATGAGTTCGACTCCGGCCGGACCAACACTCAGGGTCTTAAAAATAACCGAGGAGAAAGTGCTGCCTTTGTAATTACATTCGCAAATGGTTAGACTTTCAAGTCTTCTCGGATAAGGACTGTAAACCGTAAGGCCCGTTTCGCAAGTATCTTCTATGTTCATAACCTTCCTGTGGGACGTTAAAGAACCCACACACTAAATGAGAGGTTAGACGTGCAAAATCTTTTGTTTGGACATTGATTGATTTGGGTCTATTTGAATAATTATGAAAATTCATTCATTACTGGGCAACCATGGAGCTTGCAAAGTAAAACAGCTGTTATTGTTTCGTTATTGTTGTTCCTCAATGCCTTTCAGTCTCTTTACTTTAGTGAAAAAACTCTCTTTGCATTGTTATCACCAATTCCCTCAGCCTTAGCCCCAATCAAAGCCAGAGAAAAAGAAGTAGGATTCATTTTGCGATAGGATCTCACTACAAGTACATAACGTCCTTTTTTAAGATACTGTTCCGCTGTTCCGTGTTTAGTATTCCGCCGTTCCAGCCTTTCGGCGTCATATGATCCACGAATCACCGGCAAGCGTTTCTTCTAGAATGTTTGTTTGTTAGTATTTTCGAGAAGTAATCAACCTCAAACTTGTCAGTTGAATTAAATTATAACTACTCATCGTCCAAAGGTTTTTGTACATTTTTTGAAACACTGAAGCAACGAGAACAGATTTAGGGCATCGACACGCGAATTCCTCGTGGTGAAAATCAGTTAGCTGTTTGATGTCAAAAGGTTTTATTGAAAGAGAAGTGATATTAAAATTTAAATTGAGACCGCATTTCGCTCTTGTTTATTATCAAGTTGTCAATAGAAGGCAATTACGCGGCTTTTTTTTTTTTTTTTTTTTTTTTTTTGCCGTTTTGACAAGCGAGGGGCCAAACGTCAAGGGGCTTCTAGATCCAAGATTTAAATCGTTTCTAAACGAAAATATAACTGATTTGTATTTGCTTTACAACAGTTCTTGAACTCCAATACGGTAAATAACAGGAACGCATTCTATATTAAGGATAGGAAATTAACTAAATGGAACGCCGCCTTTTCCCGAACGCGTTCCTCTTCGTCTGAAGTTTTGGCGTTCCCGTAGCGTTCCATTTCGCGTTCTATCTGCGTTCCACGAACGCGTTCCCTGTTAGGTTACTTCGGTCCGGTACTGTAACATTCAACACAGCAAACTAATAATAATATTATTATTTTCTGAACCGTGACAGTTTAAATATTGCTAAAAAGAATCTTGCATGTGAACTCCTCATACCAAAACTCTGAGGCCAGCTGATCACAAGGAAAGAGCCAGACATTTTACCAAGAATGTGAAAATGACTTCTGTTCACGACTTGTCTTTCTTTGAAACTTCTACTAGTTAAAGCTCCATCTCGTAAGTCCATTCTTAAATGTTAAGTTTAGATATATCACATTATTTCATTGTTGCTGTACTTGTTTCTTCATTCCTTTGCAGGTTAGTGTGGAAGGTGACTCAGTCAATTTATCTGGCTCATCTCATACGGCAGCTCTCAAAGTACCAGAGTGCAAGCTATCAAAACACATGGGATCACTTTTAGACTCTGGAACATTCAGTGATGTCACTCTCTGTACGCGGGGCAGAGAATTTAAGGCCCACAAAGCTGTACTAGCAGCGCGGTCCCCCGTATTTGGGGCAATGTTTGAACACGAAATGGAAGAAAGTAGAAGAGGTCGCGTGGAAATTAGTGACATTGATCCTGATGTATTTCATGAGATGTTAAAGTTCATTTACACTGGTAGCACGCCACAGCTTCAAGGAATGGCTGATGATCTCTTGGCTGCGGCAGACAAGGTTGGATTTTCAGTAAAATGTAGCTGATTCTTTAGCCATCAGGGTGTATATCAGTTTTACCCATTCCTATATGATCATGTATAGGAGATATTATGAACGTGAGTGCGTTTCTTGATTTATGACCATGAGTGGTGTTTTGAAAGTTCTTGAAATGCATGAGCAAGTTCGTACAATTTTTTATCTGTTATATACTCAACAGAATCACAATATTGCTTTGTTTCCATAGCAACTTCCATACATGTATTGCACTCTATAACCTCTTTATGCATTCGTTGTTGACCAATCAGAAATTCGATATTTTGTTGAGTTTATACATTTAATAAGTGGCCTTACAGAGAGCATTGCTATGAATTGAACGAGATGAGGAACGGATTTAGGGCAGCTGGTGACTTTATGCCAATAAAGAAAGCTTTAGTATTCTTGAGAGCTTCAAAAGTTGATCTTGTACATTTGTACATTTCCATGCATATAGGTCCCTTTTGCTGGCAAATTGGTGTCAAATTTCCAGAGTTAATCCACCATTCATTCCTTTATTTATTAACAAGGCACATATCCATAAAAGACTTTATGCAAAAAGTGCTCAGTGAAGCAACTACAATAGTCAGTGAAAAACTAAAATATTCACGGGATCAACAGCTTGAAGATATTTTTGAGAATGGCCATGTCTGTGATTGCATTAATTAACATTTATCTCTGACTGAAGATTTTTCTTTTCAGTATGATCTTGACAGACTCAAAGTTATGTGTGAAGAGGCATTGTGTTCAAATTTAACAGTAGACAATGTTTGTGACGTACTTATATTAGCGGACATGCACAGTGCCACGCAGCTAAAGGCTCAGGCTCTCGACTTCATCAACAGGTGAACTTTGAACCCCTTGTTTTGTTATTTACTTTCCATGTTGTAAACGTCACCCCAGTTGGAATTACCTAACAAATGTAAAAAAAAACACAACAGCAACTATGCGACCATCTGTGCTTAAGGTGGAGCTACAGTGTAGGTCAACGATTATGTAACTTGTTAGGGATTGACAAGCATGCATGACTTCAGGAATGCTCAATACCGGTACTCTTAAATAAGAAAACTCCATTCCAAGTTCAGGATCACACCACGTCCAAAAACTAAAATAATTCTTTCCAGTACCCTACAAGACTCTTAGTGCCAACCCGTTAAAGAAAATAATATTATAACGCAGTGTTCACCTGGAGAACCCATTTTTTCCCACAGCCGTGCAACTGATGTGATGGAGTCAAACGGTTGGAAGACTCTTGTAAGAGATCACACGCATCTTATAGCAGAGGTTTTCAAGGCTTTTCTAGCCTCAACACAGACACCCTTGATAGGACCACCAAGAAAGAGACAAAAGACGTCGTAAGCTTTGTGGATGCCTGCATTCTTGTAAAAAAGATGATATTGAAATATGTAAAATTATGTATATCTCCCTTCAGGGAACAATCAGTTTTATCCAAGACAGACGAAAAAACTACAGGTTACAGACTACTTACATGTGTAATAAAATGTTGGCGTAAAAACTTGTACCCTACCTTTGATTCGCATCTTCTCTCTCTTTATTACTTTTATGCTTCCCATCTCTTGCTGCTTTTCAAAATGTGTTGGGTAATTTTGCTTTTTCTTATCCTTTGTTATGCATTCACCAGTCATCCTTATATTCGTTTGTTATAAAAAAGCACTCCTTTCTTTTTATGCTTTTTGTGCTTCCTCTCTGTCCATCCTTTTTTTACTTTCTCACTCAAATTAAAGAGAGAAAATTGGTTGTTCCCTGAGTGTGTTAAAAGAAATCCATATTCTTGAATATACCAGTTTAAGCCATGTACATTGTTAATAATAATAATAATAATAATAATAATAATAATAATAATAATAATAATAATAATAATAATAATAATAATAATAATATTGTCAGAGTGAAGTGTTTGAGTGTTAGGTATCTCATCATGAAGAAATGGTTTAGTCCCACAATACCAACTTGTACAAGAGTGAGATCACTAACATGATCGCAGCACTTAGAACAACTGTGTTGCACAAAATAGCTTTCATTTGGTCGGTTTGATTTTTATAAGTCCAACAAAAGCACACGAGAACATTAGGTGAGCTTGGTTTGCACTCTTGAGCGAGTAAAAAAAAAAAGCTGATGGTTTCGAAGACTTTTTTCTAACCTTAAATTTGAGCAAAGTGCAGAAGCTTATTAAAAGGCTTAGACGTAGAAAGCACCGACTTGATGAGGTAATAGCCTTCCGTATATACATGTATCTGCTAACTCTAACCATGATTGTTCATAATCTAACCTGATATGAGTGAATGGTACATGAAGCCAAACTATTTTGCCAATGATATGCTCAGAATCACATGATTTTTTTTTTCGTGCAATTTGGAATAAATAAGTACTTGTAGTTTTTTTTAAAGGACTACAATTTTGCTCGTCATTGAAAAAATTTACTCTTATTTATTCCAAATTGCACTCGAAATCATGTGATTACCTATACAAATTTTTGTGACAATAATTCAAAATATGATCAAGCAAAATGTAGCTTTTTTTACATTTGACGTTTTGGCCTAATGAAGATCAAGAATTTTTTTCAGTAAAAACACTTGTCCTGCAACAATAGTATTGTTTAGTGTAATGTAAATAGTAAAATCTAATCCTGTAAAAGCAGACTGCGACAGCGACCTTATTACTGAAGTGACAGATGACTCCATTGCTACCAGCTCACTTTGTTCTTCTTAGGGGAACTTGACCATGCAATGCACAGCAATATACATTGCATTTGCATTTGTGCGGCACCTAAAGCAAACCAATGCCCTTGAAAGTGGAATTGCTATCATGCTTATATTATTGGTAATGGTCTATGAGAATTAATACCGCAGCTATCAGCAAATCTTTCTGTGAAGCATTTCACGGGGAAACCAATTTGTTCTAGTTTGGTGTTCTTACGGTGTACTTGGTTACCCCTGCACTGACGGGGGGATTGTTCGTGTCCATTTGTGACTCGACAGTGGCAAAGCGAGCGTTTTCTTGTGCATCTACTACTATGTAAATAAAGTATTATATTGTCAAGTCAACCCGCATTGACTTTAAAAAGAAGCCTGAGTGGCAATTTCCATACTGGGGTTTGTGGATGAAAATTTTCTTTTTTTTACGTCATTTTACTGAAGGTAAAGACCTATTTTTAGAAAGCCAAGTTTTTGCAGTAATTAAGTATTAGCAGCAGTGGCTGTGTAGTAAGACGGCACTTCTGCCAAGTAACAGTTATGGCCAGAAACGCGGGTAATTAGGTGGACGCTTAAGTTTGAATCCAAGCATTTGCTACCCACTTCCATCCACCTTGCTGCGATCAGAGCCTCTCTAAAACTCGCCAGAGGGGCGAACAAGATAGGCTCTGCAGAAATCGTGTCGAGTCTTTTGAGTCGACGTAGCCCAAGTTTCTGGGCTAGTCACTCCGGTCAAACCGGTTAAGGCAGCGCGCGCATCATATTTTTGACAAGACGAAGGTCAAGATCGAGCCCTTCGTGAAGAACCTTAAATAACAATGACCACAACCAGGTTTTCTGAGCCCGCGAGACTGAGTACCCCCAGCAAACCATTGTTGTTTTAACGAAAACCGCTGGTCAGCAACCTGGTTCTGGTCATTGCTGTCTAAGGTCTTCCGCCTTTCGTACGAAAATCAATATGGCGTCTGGGAGTGCGATCGAGAGTTGGCCTGGGTTTGAAACGTCTCCAAGCAACGGCTTGCGCATGCTCAATAAAGACGTTACACGATTTCTGCAGAGTCCTTTCCTTCTCGTCGAGTTAAGAAAGGCTCTGCTGGCAGGGTGCCTATTTCTAGCAATGTTTGTAGTTTAACGACGTGATGAGGGTAAATGCAGCTATTTGTCTTAATGAAAGGACTGGATATTAGGCGACACTTTTTGACATTGAATGTGTGAATTCCCAGACGATAATGATGTTGAAGTTGGGGAAAAGAACACGCAGACACTTGTCAAAATCGTCCTGCGTCCAATTACCTGCATTTTCTGGACGTATCTGCCAAACAAGGGGACACGCCGTGGAAGTAGCCCGCGTAGCAAGCGCTTCCGTGGAGTTTCATAGAAGAGAACTTTTGAGCGAACAAAAAATGAAGAGGGGGGAGGGGGTGGAGAGGAGAGGAGAGAAAGAAACTCCCCACTCTCTCTCTCGCTCTCTCGCCCCATTTTTTTCTCAGTCAAAACATCGAAAAGCCCGCTTCTCAATATTTCTCTTCTGTGGCCTCCGCGGAAACGCATGCGCCTTAGGCTACTGTGGAAGAGAGAGAGAGAGGTACCTCGTTCTTCGTCACTCCCCATTTCTGTAGTGTGTGGTTATCAGTTTACTTAACACGAAACATTTTTTTTTGGAAAAATACTTAGTACGAGGAAAAGGTCAAGAGAATATTGGTTAGAGAAGAGAGGACCCCATTATGGAAACAGATGCACTTTTATTTGTAGCTTTATGTACATGTAGGTATTTAACAATGAGATGCATTATGTCACTTAAAATTTCAACTCCTTTGGATATTTATTACCTCGGAATTTGAATAAACAATGCTTTAAGAATATTATAAACTTGTTTTATCCTTTGATTGTAGCTACTGTCTGTTCAGGGTTTGAGAATGCAAACTAGCGCTCACCCCACCACACTACGTCTCTTATCTATCCATCTGAAGGTATTTTGCCTCTCAAACTTTGCCACAGCGCCCGCTTGGACTATCTTTAGCCTGCCACTGAGCTGTTAATCACGAGTGATCCCTTGACGATTGAAAACTGTCACGACAAATCAAATGGGTTCTTTGAGCTTGCGGAACAGCGTATCTCAATTAAACACCTCTTATAAAAGGTCATTTTACACAATAAAGGGTTAATTTGTCTCAGGTTTGAAATCAAGTGAAACTGTTTTGCCTTGCAGTTCTGAGCGCAGCGGGGTTTGAACCCGTGACCTCGCGATACCGGTGCGACGCTCTAACCAACTGAGCAATGAAGCCACTGACGTTGGGAGCTGGTCGTTTCTAGGTTTACATGTTCCCGTGATAATAGAATTAATGAACGAAATAATACACTTGTGAAATGCATCATACATTGCGCTGCGAATTTTTTCAGGCTTCTCGACGCAATAGTAAATTGCGCTTATAACTGCAAGGCAACACAGTTTCACTTGATTTCATACCTACCCGCAGTGCAATGTATGATGCATTTCATAAACGTATCATTTCGTTCGTTATCTAAGGTTTGTCTATCAAATCAAATAACAGTACTAACTTTGTCAACTGACTGACTTTTCGACACCATAATTCCTTACCATTACTGTTTGGCTGCTATTAGGGAGCTTTTAAATTAAGCAACGACAACGGCGACGGCAAGGAGAACGTCACAAATTTGCATATTTAGTGGCCAAAAACAATAGCTTTGCACGCCCTGCACGTGCGTTTTTCATTTTTGCCCATTTCTTTGCTGTCGTCAGCAAAACGACGACGTGAAATAGCCAAATTTGATGTTTTATGAAGAACGTCGGCACTTGAGGATAATTTTTCCTTTTCTCCTGTAAATTAAATCAAGCACCGTTCCGACCAGTGTCGTAGACCTCTTTCATAATGGCGACCAAATAAAATATTCTTCTGTTTTAATGCTAATGAGCCTTTCTAGCTTCGATACTACCATTTTCGTCACCAGAGCCTTGGATCGACCCAAGGCTCGGGGAAACTCTGGTAAGAAGAACATGCGCCGAAGGGTTCTTATAGCTAAAAATTTGCTATTTGCATGCATGAATGCACCAATTAGAGACGCTTAGACGCTTTTGATTGTTCTTCATGAAAACCAATGAGAAGACTTCCCCACAGCTCTTCTCTCAAGAGATCTGGGGTCGAAATTGCGATACGACCATCAAATTTGAAAAGAATTGCTGTTTGTTTTTTTCCAAACGAGGGCAGTAGGTCTAATTATCATAAAGTCAAAAGAATGTAAAAGTGGTCTATTTTTGAAAGACTACCAATACAATAACCCGAATTTATATTTTGAGATGACGCTCTCGTTGCCGTCGCTGTTGTCGGTGCTTAAAGTGCTACTATGACCAAAAAAACAAGCTTTATTTTTCTTTGGATTTCAAAACTATGTTAAGTAAACAGTGACTGATCCAAGTTTTAAGCCTTGATTTCAAAAAGACACCTGTTTATTTTAACTGGAATTTTCCTGTTTAATTGTCCGCCATTAGTAACTTTAAAATCTGGAGAGAGCCTGATCGAGGAGAAAATGACGTGAAAGACTCAACAGTTTAAGAATGCAATGCGTGTGTACCCGGCTGAATTAATATGCAGGACGCGAGTTTTAGCCTTTCAGACTTTTAAACTCGTGTTTTGCATATATAACAAGCTGCGTTTACACCTGAAATTTTAAGCTAGTGAATGACGTCACTTTTCCCTAGATCCAACCCTCTGAGGTCAAATCGGTCAATTTGGAAAGTAAGTAATGGCGGGCCGTGAAATCCAAACCTTACACTGAAAGTAAATAGCCTTTGGATATAAAATCAAAGCTTAAAATTTTGCCAGTCAAGTGTTGAGCAATTTCACTTTCAAAATCTGAAGGAAAAAAAGAAGATATTTTATGATCACAGTAGCACTTCAAGCTCCCTATTCTATATTTGGATGTTGCTTAGTCAAACGGCAGAGGGACAGGAATCGATTGAGTGAAATTGTTTCTGATCCAGTCTTATTTAGATGTTTGCTGCGATTTGTTACCAACAATGACAGAACTCGTCGTCAGGCAAAATCTTCTCTCAAGCGGTGATAACGATGAAAGGTTTCCTTAAAAAAATTCGACCAATTACAGGCCATGGCATTGTTACGCAATACTCTCTCTTTCTCCTTCTAGATTGCGTGACAGGCTAAATTCATTCTATACCCAACTTCGTTCGCAAGGTCTCTGGGAACGAGGTTGTTGTCTACCCTCCATACTGTAATGACTTACAAGTGGCTTCAATTGCCTGACGCAATTAAGAAATTATAAAAGTCACCATCTTGTCTATTTTCGTATAGTCCAATAATAGCGATTTTCCTTGTCAAGACAAACGATATAGAGTGGACCGAACTTAAAAATTATGAACATCCTCAAGTCGAGTCCACTCCGTTCCAACGTGTACTTAATCTGCATTTGAAAAGGTCTGGGATGTGTAAAAGCGGTTAATTGCTTCATTAGTTGAAAATTTAAATATGCTGGCTGAGATGAAGAGCGTTTTTGGTACTCTCGTTGTAGTGTTTTTTACTTTGGTTTCTGTTGAGGCAGTCAAGAAATGCATGAAAATAGATTCTTGTCGCTGTTCAACGGATACAGGAGAGATCAACCTTTGGAGTCTCGCAGGGCAAGCGCCGAATCATCCAAGGTATGCAACTGACTTTCCGTTGGTGCGGCAAAATATTTTCAAAGACGAATTGGGTTTGAATGATTTTCGTGTATCCTGTGGCATTGTACTAAATTTCACGATAAGTGCGACTGAAAGATTCTCGTTTAAATACCTTTTTTGCTAAAAATGTATTTTATATTCTTCCACTGATTTATTTCATTTTGAGCGATCATGAAGCTCCTAGGTCACTTCTCGCCCCTGACTTCTAACCGTCAAGGAAATGTCAAACCTTTAATTCATGATTTCCAGTCATCTTGTAATCTCACTTCTGTCTTGTCGATTAACTTTTATACTTGGGAAACTGAATTGAAGTTGAAGTGTTAAAGAGGCGAAATTGTCTGGGCAAAGTAACAAATTTTGTTTTTCGCTGAGGAAACGTGTTCACAGATAATTTTCGAGCGCATGGGCTGGTGGCTGGCACGAGGCGTAAGGCCTCTTTTTTCACGTGAAAAGTGCGAAATATAATCTGACTTCTTAACTAACTTTCCTTTCTTTATTTTTTCAAGCAAAATCGACCTTGTCTTAATCATAAAGTTAACGTTACCAATTGACACAAGGAATCTAAAATTTTCAAGTATTAACGCATGCTGGCCGTCATTTGCTTGTTGTAACATGTTCCCGGCGTATTCTAGCCTTAAGAGGGTACTTACGAGTCTTGCTAAGTTACGTTTTAATTCATCAAGGTTATCTGCCATCAAAACTGCAGAAAATCGACGCCTAAAACGTGAAACCGGCTCCGAACAAAGGCGAGTCGCTGTTTTCCAGACGCTAATTCTCTGTCCTTTTGTCGGTGAAACAATAGGATAGAGAGGGAGACGCTCTTTTCAAAGCCCTCTTGGGATTTTAAGAGGAGCGAGTGTTTTTTTGTTTTTTTTGCATCGATTGTTCGATGTAAAAAAATCGGTAAAAGTTAACAGAACCTATATTAAACGACCAAGGGTTTTCCGGGTTCCATAAAGCACATTGTTAGATTTCAGATGACCATGGGCTAATTTCGTATAATTATCGTGCAAGAACAAAAGACCAGTTTCGAGGTTATTTCTTTGTTCTCAACAAGAATTTTTGACAAAAAAAATTATTCCTTTGAACATTGACCCTTGCATGTAATTCGAATATTTGCCTTTTGTCCTGTTATATGCTCAACTGTCAAAATGTGACATTTTCGGAATTGTGATGAAGGACATGTTAAATGTTTTCCCAGTACAACTTTAAGACTTGTTTGTTTTCTGGATTATTTAAAACATCATTTTGTCAAGTCCGCGAACGTATCCGTACTATCGGCTCTTGTTTTCTCGCGGCAACGGCAGCCAGGACTGCGTGTCTTTGTTCCCAGGCTACGATTCGTCTTTTTCTTGCATTTGATACTGGCTCAAAAATTCGATAGTAAAGAGAAAAGAACACAGAAACACGAGACGATAAAGGAGCTTGGGTAAATCCTGTTGCGACGTTGTAAAACGAGTGACGAGGGTGTTAAAACGAACTCTCAAGCACTTCCCAACAAAACCTCAAACCCACCAACCAAAAGGCTATTGAATAACCGGTCTCGTTGAGGGGAATCCGGGTACTCCGGTTTTCCTCCCTCATCAAATCGACTTTTAGTTAATAAGATCCGGGCGGATACCCTCGAAAGGGACAACCTCTGATATCTTTCCCTTTCATTGTATTAAAATGAATAAAGTTTCGTTTTAACAGGGATATGTAGCCTACTTCTGCGAACACACTTTCAGATGGTTTCGTTGCTTTGTCCCTCTCCTCCCTTCGCCCAGGCGAAGCCTAGAACCACCGTCGTGGCTCTGCTGGACGCTCAAAGAGAGTTCAAAATCCCAGCTAAGGCTGGAAAGGACGAGAATGTTAAACAGATTTATTCAACTAAAAAGTCCTAAAATGTTTTTGACCAACAGATTTAACATTTCCTCGCCATCTACCGAAACCTACTATCTATGGAGCCCCTGCACGAATTGGGCAACTCAGGGCCACCCCTGCGAAGATGCTGCAGTAAGTTGAAGATACTTTTGGAGCTTTCTAATAGAACCACAATAGGTTTACTGTGTGCCTGAAACAAACCATGGTTTTTCGCCAGCTTTGAAAACCGACCTCCGTTTATTAAACGACTTCAGTTTGATCTTGTCCTTAAAAAGTTTAGGCAAGTGAGGATAATATAAAACTTAACAAGATAGATCATTGTTAATGGTCTCCCGCCATTTCACTTCGATCAAATCATTTGATACCACTAAATTTCCTAGTGCGGAAAGCCTACAGAACCGGCTTTCTACGAAATTCGTTTTTGTAACCAAAAACAAAAACTCTGTAGTGTGGTAGAAACTGGTAGAGCTCCCGGATAAGAAGGAGAAGGAAGTTGCCTAAATTCTTAAAATTTAATTAAGATATTCAGAGATTTGGTTACTAAGAGGATAAAAACAATGCTTCACTTGCTTTTCCCACAGGTTTGCGAGGTTGGCCGAAAAACAAGGCCATCTTCTTTTGCAAACATTGGCGAGCTCGACTTGTCGGATTGTGTCCTTGACGAGAAGAATGGACAATGCTTGTTGACATATGCTGTAACCGGAAGTAAAATGTAACTATGCGAGATTTATTAATTACTCCGGTCCTAGAGGCTTTCCTTTAGCCGCGAAGCGTTGAAGACGAGTCGCGAAGCGGCGAGAAGAGAAAAACCTCTGGTTACCTTGGACTTGAATCTCACTTTCATGCAGACACCAGGGTCAGGCTCGGATTGGTTGATATTTTTACTCGCAAATCAATATGATTGGTTTGTTTGATTTGTAATACCGAGGGGAAGCGTAATATTTAAGTTGCCATTGGACCCTTTGTTAATTATCAATTTGACACTTTTGACAGTTGGCGTGTGCATGAAAGTGAGATTCAAGTCCAAGGTAACCAGTGTAATGTGAAGTGCTAGATTTCTATCCCATATGAACCATGTGAGCGTTAGCCCTACTGATGGAAATGGGCCCACGCAAGGTAACCAGAGGTTTTTATCTTCTCGCGGCTCTAGAAAAACCTCTGGGATCAAGGTATGTTAATCGATGAGTGCTCGGATATGTACTCGGAAAAAGTCCGAGCGCTTCTAACAGAAATTTCAGTTTCCAGTGTCGGATGTGCTTTAGGCGAATCGTTAGAGCAAGGTCAATAAGTTTAAGCGATGGCATTTTCATAGTTGTTTTAAAAGAGATGGTGATATGGATGAGCGACTGGTGGCGATACCCCGGCTAAACGATCCGAAATCGTTGCCGGTCCAACTGGCGCGAAAGTTTTCAACTCGCCACTTATAATTGTAATCGCTATCGCGAAATCACTTCACTTTAAAACTGGTTTAAATTCGATGGGATTACATACGTCTTTACTTGGAAACTAAGCACGAACTTATATTCATCTTTCCTGGAACGTCACCTTATATTTTTACTCTTTAAAGAAAAACTAAAATTGCACTGGAGTGTGATGCTGCGGAAGACGGAAAAGTTGATCCAATGATCACGGACTTCCAAGGTTCTTTAACTTATGTGAGTATATTCCTTTTTTTGTAACCCGCAATCCGCTTGGTGACTTGGGCTGTCAGTTCTCAGTCAATAGAATGGCAATATATTTCGAATATGTCTTGTAGCTGTGGACGCAAATGGAAACCGACATTTGTTCGCCCGTGTAGTTTCCGTGGGGTTTCGATGTTTTGGCCGCGTGAAAAATGGGGCGAGAATATAAAAAAGCCGTGTCTCATCCCATTTTTCGCGCGACCAAACCATTGAAAAGCTTGCGTGTTTCCTCCCTCCGAAACGCCTTGCCATGTAGGCTAGACATTCGCTTGTGAAAAAATAACTTTTGTGAAATCCACATATTCCGGACCTATCCCCAACTCTTCCTTTCCTTCTCAACATTTTCTCTTATTCCTATTTACCGATTTAACTCCGACAGCTTTGTTCAAACTTAGTCCTTGGTCTTATCGTAACAGTGATAGTTTAATAATAATTTTACTTCAGCTCTTTGACGAAAACAAACGAGATGCCAGAGCGGGTGGTGATGATTTCTTAGGCAACTTTTCTTTCTTATTTTTATCAATACTCTTTTCAGTCAACTTCACTGCACAGTATCTGCGCATGCCCAGGAAAGTGTTCTCTGTCGGCCAATAAAGATACCGGTGTACAATATGACGTCATCTCTGATGATGAAGACTTAAGCATAGGTGCTATCGTTGGCATTGTGTAAGTAAAATGCCTTGATTTAAATTGTTGACAACTTCTGTTTGCAACTCAATTAGATTTTAAATTTCTTATCTGGATATTCCTTCCATCTGAATGAGATCAGTGTTTCGGAGCAGGGATGGCGCAGTGGTAAGGGCACTTACCTTCCACCAAAGTGGCTCCGGACCGATTCCCGAATTCTACGCCAAATGTGGGTTGAGTCTTGTTGGTTTTCTACTCTGCTCCGAGAGGTTTTTCCCCGGGTACTCGGTTTTCCCCTCTCCTCAAAAACCAACATCTGCAGGCGTAGCTCAGTTTGCTAGTGCGCGGCTTTCGGAGCAAGGGGTCCCCAGTTCGATCCTCGGTGATTTCAACGTCCTTTTCGACTTTCCTCTGATCCGTGTAGCTATAGCTTTAAATATCCGTGAAACGGAGCACTGACAGTGGGAAGGGGGTAAAAGGCGCACCGTCGGCTTCCATTGATACCAGTTTCGTTACTGAAGGAATTACCGACGTTAAATAAATTGACTTTACTTTACAAAGCGTGTAGACCGACTATTTTAGAGATGTCACTGTAAAGATAAGGGTGAAGGTCCTTATTTTAAAGAGGGTAACACGTGACAGTGAACTAGAGTTACTGATTAACTTGTGGCCCTCGGTGCGCACCTTGTCTCCCCCTTCCTCCATCAATGCTCCGTTTGACGAGTTTTCAAAGCTACAGCTACACGAATCAAAGGAAAGTCGAAACAGACGTCGATCGAATGAGACGGGGATCGAACTGGCGACCCCCAGGCCAGAAAGCCACGCACTAACCGATTGAGCTACGCCTGTCTCAAGCGACTGAGCTACGCCTGACTGTGGGGGAAAAAAATTCTCTTCGAATTGTCGCTTCATTAAAACCGGAAATAAGTAATTGCATTCTGGTTGGATGAAAAATAAGTTTCTAGATGTAGCGAAGAAAAAGTTGTATTTTTGGAAGAAAGAGTAAATGATAAAGGATAAGTTCAGGAGAAAAATCCCAAGTAACAAGTGTTAATATTCTCGCTGGGTAAGGCTAAAGTTTCTCTGCTTATTAAGAGACTACGGAGGGACGTTATGCACGATAAATAACGAAAAGGGAGTCTCTTTAATTAAAGTAAACTCGACTCCAACAAAAAAATAACTTTAAATCAAGCTAAGAGAGTATGAGGTAAAAGAACGGATCCCCATGCCCTATCGTCATCATCATCACTATCATTATCATCACAATAATAATAATAATAATAATAATAATAATAATAACAACTTTATTTAAGTGTCAAAGTTATTTAGCCGAGCACGAGTGCTCTACTAATTGGGGAGACTACAAATCAACTGAAATCAGAACAAATCAAATCAAATCAAATCACAGATCGCTTCTTGAGGAGAGGGGGTTAACGGGAGTACCCTACTTTTTTAAATCTATTAGTTTCCTTTTAGTTTCACGTAGCTACTTTAAGTTCCCGTTCGCAATGCCGTGCATATTTAACACTACATTACGTCATTACAACTGGCCAATCAGATGCCTCTCTAAAAATAGCTGTGGAGATAAAAGTAGATTTTAAAAAACTATCCGGCATTGGAAGAGACCCATGTATGAGGGATCCGTTCTCTTACATCATCCTTTCTTGATCAAGCGAAATAGAGCGGTTTTCAATTGAGTCTCGAAAGTAATTAGCGAATTGCTTTGGTTTTGCATTACTTCACTCAGTGATTGGTTCAAAGTTCTCGCGCCAGTTTTTCAACCAATCAAAAGTGAAACCAAAGCCAATCGTGGCTCGCGCGTGCACATTTTCCCGCGCTTTGTGTCGGCTACGTGTAATTACTTCGAGTTTTGATTGGTTTACTTGATTGTCTCCGTCCTTTTTGATTGGCCAAAGTAATTACTTTGGTTTTGGTTTTACGACACTCGATTGAAACTCGCTCTAATGTTAACAACCAAATTTGTTTGAAACTTTTTCAAAGTTAGCGTTTGTATCCGAAATAAATGACTTTCAGAAACGTTTAGGTTTGTTTTCAAATTTTTTGGGCACCACCGTCTTGAATACAACTAAGGTTTTTTACGGTTGTCCCATATGATTACTCTAGCTATTTGTGTCAGAACATCAGGCAACCTATAATGCATCACGATGATATTTGAAAACAATATATGCTTTTTTAAATTCATTTATTTCGGATACAAACGCTTTCCTTGAAAAAAAATCAAGCAAATTTGATTACTTCCTCCGATTTAAATTTATTGGTTTTTAGGAGTGGAGGCTTCCTTAAATTCTTGTTTTTCTTAGCCAGCTTTTTTATTCTTTTAGTGGTTTGTTAAGTTTGTTACTGGAAATGAATGCCAGCGACTGAATTTGACGAATGCAGTCTTTCACTTTCATTTGCAGAATTGCAGGGGTGGTCTTTACAATACTTTTGGCGTTTGCCATTCTCATTTGCTGTCTGCGTCGTAAGCTGCCATCTGGGTTACCTAAACCCAGCATTTGCACCACAGTTAAGGTAAATCAGTGAAATATCCACCCTTTAAGAAAAGTAAATATTTTGTTTAGATCACTATCCAAATTTTTATTTGGAATGGACTTAAACAAGAGTGAATTAGGTAAGAGTGTTGTTATGGCATGAGTGGGCTCCCTAGCACAGTCACAAATGAGTCTATTTTTAGAATACCCGTTCCCGCGAAAATCAGTTGTTATGTCCCTGAAAAAACATGGCAGAAGCAGACGCGTGACATGGCTTCTTCTGATTGGTTAAAATTGGCGGCCCTTTGTTTGTTTCGCGTGCAAAGTGTATCTAAAAATAAATTCATTTGTGACTGTGCTGAGGCAAGACCGCAAAGTGATAGATCAACACTCTTATCTAATTCACTCTTGACTTGAATGATAATCAAGGGAAACGATCAAGTTTACGATTTAAACAAAGGTTTGATTTATCTCTGAAGATTGAAATAATGTTTGATACGAAGTTTTGCAAGGAGTAATAAATGAAACCCTTGAACCTAACGTATTCTGTTCTTCATAACCAAAAAGTGGGTGACATTGACTGACGTTTCGACAACCTGAGCTGAAGTCACCTTCAGACTTAACGAGTCAAGTATCGGCCACAAGATGACGTAATAGAGAGATTTAGAATCACCTTTGCGTGAAACGGCAAACGTCGGCTTGCCGTTTCACGTTTCACGTTTCACGTTTCACTTAAAATAGAGAGAAGGTTGTGATTTCAGTGACCTTCGCGTGACCCACGTCAACTCGAGAATTAATTGTCACTAAAAACCAAAAACAAAACTCGGAGTCTTTTTATACATTGTTTGTAGAAAAAGACGCTATATAAAATGAAAATCATTACGCGTCAAATTTTGATAGTTTCGATGAAGCTGTACATGTCTTGTCGGTCAACAGAGAGTCAACGTGAGAAAAATGTTATGCTAAACTCTCCATTATCAGGTTGTCGAAACGTCCGTCAATCTCATCCTAAACAGTCCTTCTCAAGACTACACTCACGCGGACGATCGCCCTTCGTTTAGTTATGATATGAGTCCTGAATCCAAAACATTTACGATCATATTCTGTTTTTGTTGGGAAGAGTGCGGAAAGTTCTCGCATCATGCTGAAACAGTGTAAACAAATTTATTGAAATTATTACAAATACATGAAATGATAGAAAAGTGTAAAGGCCCGTTTAAGGGGGATCAACATTTGCTTCAACATGCATTCCACACTTTGTTGAACCAACTGTTCGGTGGTTTGAACAGGTCGTCCAACATTGTTGAAAGCGTCAAAAATGCGGAAAGCTTGTTGAAAAGCGTGTTGAATCAAGTTCAAATCGGTTTAAACTTTCATTCAACATCGATTCAACTTTTCCTTTGTTCTCGAAAATTTTGAATGGTGTTCAAGCCGTTTGTTCATCAATTGTAGAACACGCGCATGCTCACATCAGGCCGCAAAAGTCAATACGGCGTAGTTTATCTGGACGAGAGAGACTGGTTTCTAGTTTTTAGTTCCTTCCAATCAAATTTCGCGAAAGTTTTGGTTCTTTTGTTGGCGCAATGTTGGAACCGTTTGAACGGCCTCCACACAACTTTGTTTTTGCGTCCAACATTTGCCCAACATCCGTTCAACTTTTGTTGAACAAATGTTGGTCAAATTTTGAAACCGTTTAAACGGGCCTTAATGCCCCCGTGGAAAGGATAGAATACAATTGCTTAACAACGGGAGAAAAAGACTAAAAAATCAGAGTCCCAGTAGGGATTCGAACCTGCGACCTCCGTAACACCAACTGGATGCACTACCCATTCGGCTACTTGAACTCACTGGGAGCTGGGTTGGGCTGAGATTTTGATTGTTCGGAT
>NC_090876.1:10850988-10853488 GCF_036669935.1 Montipora foliosa
AGCCTATAATCCAATTTTTACCCAAGCGTTCATAAGGCATTTTAATGATAGATCAGGCTTTGTTTGTTTTTTGTTCGTAATTAATACAAACTATCGTAGTTCAGGTAAACTTGATTTAAAGTAGGCTTTACTTAATTCGCTGTTATTCGAAATACAACTCTACGAAAGGTTCAGTGTTACCCAAAGAAATAAATTTGGAGCAAAAGAGCATGGTCTACTTATTTGCCTATGAATAGCGTGCATAATTTGTTTCTCTTGTTAATTGGGCGAACCTTTTAGGTGAATGTCAAGAAATGTCATTTACCTCGTTGCTTGGCAATTCTCTCCGCGCACGCATATTGACAAAATCAAAGGTTTTTCCGAGTACCCGGCGCACGGGGTTTGAAATTTCCGACCACATTTTACAAATTTGAAATAAAATGATGGTTCGCTTTTTATTCGACTTGTGTGCGCGTGCGGTGGGCCTAAAACAAAGGTCACATCCCACAAATGACAACCAACGTAATATGCCTTAATTCGTTAAAGTTCAATTCAAATTCAATAAATCTATGCTGTCAACAGAAATAGCACTTAATTTAATTAGCATGTATTTTACATGCGGACAAAAAGCAGTTTAATCAGAGTCAGAATCTGGAAGAAGATTCTCTTGTAACTTCGCTTGCTCTGGGTAAGGAACTGTTAACCAATCAGGATCAAGTAATCATGCCCTCTTGATTACCAAAAGTGCCCTCTGTCTCAGCCAATCAGCGTTCAGTAATTTTGCCCGATATGTGATAAATACTAAATTATTCACCTTGAGCAGTGTCGGTGAAAGTGGTGGATATTTACCGCACCATTTCTAATTAGTAATAAGTTCTATTCACCTCCTCTTTGGTGAATGATATTGTTAACAACTGGGGGTATTGAATGGTTCCTTAAAATTTATTAAAAAGTGCTTGTAAAACTTTACCTTTGCTCGCAAAATTTTTGCAGGTTGAAATTTGCTTGATTTGCTCAAATGGTCAGAAATTGCTCTTTGTTGGTTTTTTTTGTACAGAGTAAATGCATTTTTACACAGCATTTAATTTCTTTGAATTTAGCTCTAAATCAAAAGCGTTTGCCAATAACAGATCATTCCATACCCTTTCTATTCACTGTGCTGTGCTAATTGACACTCACTGCAGCACGCATAGCAGACCCGAAATTCTTCAAAGGATGCCACTATAAGAATACAGTAGTGGCCAGGTATTCTCGAATTGCTCGTTTTTTTTTTTTTTTGGATTAATTTTAATAACAGTTATGTATTTACAAAAAAAATGTTTGTCAGGCAGAGTTGGAGGGAGGCTTGATAGTGCTGAGTTAAAAACAGCCAACGGAACAGACAGGTGGGATGTTGGAGGACAGTGGGTGAGCAGGTAAGTTTATGGGCTGTTGTGTTGTTGATTGAAACAGCAATATTAATGGTATGAAGAGTGACAATACAGCATGACTATGGATCGTCTTAGGGAGATTCTTGTGAGTTAAAGGTTACTATGAAGGAGCTGATGGGAAAGAAGAGCAAGGACATTCTGCATAACAGGCAGGAAGCCATAAGCCACGCTGGCTGGTTCCCTTTACATCAATCAGACTTTTAACCCATATACTGCCAGGGATTCCCCATTAACAAGTAAAATCGTCTGGCGTTAGACAGAGTGAAAGTCTGGCCAGTTCATGCTGGTTTGGATGTCAAAGGGTTAAAGTTGTCACCACAGTCAACAGATTATGCTTGCATACCCAGTCATACTATTTTAATAACTGAATAGAGTATACACATATTCTTTTATTGTTGCAAGAAGGAGAAGAACATTTCAAGGCTTCTGGTGAAGGTGTTTACGTGAGATTTAATTCAATGGAAATTTTTCTAATGTATGTAAATAGACGCCTTTTACCCATTTCAAACTGGGGAAAAAATGGGTTGAAGATGAAAAGACATAAACATAGCTCACAAGATTTGAAATGTATAGGAAAGAAAAAGCTAATTTGGCAGTATTAATTTTAACTGGATTGCAGTATTAACTGGATTACAGTGTAGCAGGCATAATTGACAAGGAGTAACTTTCAAAATGATATCATAATGGTGTTTCCAAAATTGTCACCTCTTTGAGGGCCACTTAAAATTTCAAAGGTTTTTTGAGGGCAAAAGTTATATAACAATATTTTCCAAGCTTTTAGCTGTTTCTCTCTTTGTTCATTTTAGGAATCAGAAAGCTGTCATGAATCTTCTGAAGGAACTAGAAGTTGAAATCTATGACCAGTGGGAAACTGGCAGTAAGATCATGCAAAGCAGCGATGGCATCATCAGAAAATACTCCAGCTCACTGCCACCGTTGCGTTATCTATCACTTCTTGATATGTGGTGGTTTACCTACAAGGTATGTTGGTGGGTAGTGAAGAGTGCAGTTGACCTTGTTTATATTTTATAACCAGAGTCCGATGTATCGGATGTCTAGAGACATTACTGTTAAAAAGTATTTATACCATT
>NC_090876.1:10863488-10870988 GCF_036669935.1 Montipora foliosa
AACAAGGTGGCCAAACAGTATTTGAAATGTTTGGTCACCAAACAATGTTTGATGTTGTTTAAATGCCAAGCATTTCCCATATTTTGCATAAGCTATTGTTTTCAAATGCTCTTGGGGACACTGCATATTCCCTAGAGCATTTGAAAACAATGGTTTATGCAAAATTTGGGGGGCAAACAAAGTGTATTATGGGGAATTCGAAAATAGAGAATATCCATATCCTTCCAAATCGGCACTCTTAATCCTCACGGTATTAACAAACGCTTTTCATTTAACTTATGTGTTCCTATTTTTTACGTTGCCATGTTACCACCAATAGCGTAGCTCCTACTCTACTATAAAAACTACATGTAACCCACAATTCCTCGATTCGCTCTGACGAAGGGCTAATGCTCGAAACGTCAGCTTTTAGAATCTCTGTACGGTGGCCAATTTACATTATCAACTCCGTTGATAAACCAAATTTTTTTATACTACTTCCCAAGGCTGCTGCCTAAGAAAATTTTAAAGGGGCCCTCAGAGCTAAACGCTGAGAACTTAGGAGCCCAACGTATGAAGTGAAAGGTGTTGCTGTGAAAAATTAAGGCACCCAGAGCTATTCTTTGGGAGCCCCAGGCTACCGGGCTCCTGTTAGGCAACAGCCTTGACTTCCCCACCGATGCAGCACCACAATTTCTTTAGAAACTACCCCCTTCATACCCAGTTGTCTGTCAACTCTTACCCAGTCGTCTGTCGATTTGTACTCAGTACTCTGATTTCAAGGAAAGAAAGAAATCATTCAAGTCCCTGCCAAGTCGTAATGAGTGGTAATTTGCACATGAGTACGAATCGACTGAAATTTGGGTACGAATAGGCCACTTCTCGATGTATAAAATTCAGCTTGAAAGAGAGGTTTAGAGGACCAAGACAAAGGAAAGTGGATGATACTCTAATATCTTTCACATTCATTGCAACTTGTTTCTATCGTTTTTGTCCTCTCTGCCTCACTATCAAGCTGAATATTGATATTTCAAAAATGGCCTATTGAATGGCATTTGGGTGTGAGTCAAGGTATGAGTTTACTTGGGTAAGAGTCGACCATCGTTTTGCAGGGAGAGCATCAAGTCAGGTCAGGTCAGGTCATTAAAATAAGCACTCTTGGTTTGGCTATACTTTTGGTAATACCCGTAGAGGTGAACGATTGCATATCATTCTTAATTTAAAGAAAAACACGACACTCCTGAGTTTACAGACATGTTTCGGCAGTTGCCTCTGCCATCTTCAGTGTGAAATGAAAAATAAATTCCAGTGAAATATAAATGCTAGAGAAATTACAATAATAATAATAATGTTCATTTCAAACTGAAGATGGCAGAGGCAACTGCTGAAACATGTCTGTAAAACTCGGGAGAGTCGTGTTTTTCTTTAAATTAATTTCATCACTGCTTTTAGAGCGAGTTTCAATCGAGTGTTGTAAAACCAAAACCAAAGTAATTACTTTGGCCAATCAAAATGGACGGAGACAATCCAGTAAACCAATCAAAACTCAAAGTAATTACACGTAGCTGACACAAAGCGCGGGAAAATGTGCACGCGCGAGCCACAATTGGTTTTGGTTTCGCTTCTGATTGGTTGAAAAAATGGCGCGAGAACCTTGAACCAGTCACTGAGTGAAGTAATGAAAAACCAAAGCAATTTGCTAATTACTTTCGACACTCAATTGAAAGCCGCGCTATCCATATCATTCTTACTAATAAATGCTCTTCTAAGGCCAGATTGTATTCAATCCACGGCTGCCTTATAATAAACAGCGACTCATACAAAACATGCCCCCATCGCATTTGATCAAGTTTGTGGTGACCTATGCAACAGCATTCTGGAGAAAAGCTGGTTTGTCTGGAAATGTGGCACGGTCCTCAAGTGACAGTTGTTGTGAAAGTAATCCAATAACCCTGACATTTGATGGTACAACAAGTGAGGGGAACCCAGCTATTGTTGGATTCATTACTTCTTTTGCTGCTGCCAAGTGGACGATGCAAAAGGTACATTTATTTTAAAATAATGTTGATTGTGGAAAAGTTTCTTTTATCAGCTCATTTGATACACTCGGAATTTTTATGACTGTGTTTGAATTCTTTCAAGGATGAAGTGATAAAGAAGGCCATCTTGAAGTCTTTGAAGTTTTATTTTGGATCTGAAGCTGAACAACCCTTAGATTTCTTTATCAAGGTATAATTTTTCTTTTATTTGCTTTTACTTTTTTACATGAAGCTACCTTTAGTCAAGTGGCCTGCGTAGCGGGCGGTTTGGTAAATTTTACTGAGAAGATTCTTTCCACCGGGGTCAGTTGACTTTCGAGTGAGCGTTTCGTTTGAATGTAAATGGCCACTCGAAACTCGAAAACCCAGGGGGGAGGGAAGGGGGGGGGGGGGAGGAGAAGGAGAGCAAAAGACCGCTTGCAATTTTCGATTGGGCGGGGAAAATATCCTTCCTGATTGTCAGAAAAATCTGCGTCCAGTCAGTCAAAATTTACTGCTCCCTTTCGTAAAAGTGTAAAGGCAAAAAAAACGGAAAGAGCCAACAATATAATTTGGTTTCAAAAAATCTGGAAACATCCTTGCGGTAGCTTCGATTTTTTGGAGCAGAAAGACTGGCGTAAAACCATTAGGTGGTAAATGCAGGTGATATTTTGGTGGTCCTTCTGAAGGGATTTTGCAAAAGCTTCGTGTTTCACCTTTTTGTAATAATAAAGGAAAAGATGACCGGTGGAATGTGTTCTGCATTAGTAATCACCTTTGAGAAGTACCATCGGTGACCAGATTAATTAAAGAAGCAGAAGGATTAGGGCTCACGGCAACCTCGTTGGCGGCTCCCAGATGTATCCATTGGGAAGCTCCACCTAGTTATCGCATCGCATAAGATGCCCTCGACAAGGCATTTCTCAACGTGCTGAAAGAACATTGCAATGTCTTCTGTTGAGTTTTGGCGATGGAAATACTGCAGGAAACTTGGAAACAAAACCTAAGGCCGCGCACGGTTGTGGGATACGGCGTTAAAATTTTTCTTTCCAGTCCTCCAAATTACGTCACCAGATCACCTGGAAGTCAACCACGATGGAAAGAAGCGTCTAAAATTCACCAAACCGCCTGCTGCGCATATAGTTGAAGGACAAGTTAAATTTTAAAGATGCTTTGTGTCAGTTAAAATATTGAAATACTTGATGTTTACTGTTCAGGACTGGTTCAAGGAGAACTGGAATGGTGGATGTCCAGTGAATGTGATGGTTCCAGGGGCTGTGACTAATTTTGGAGACTGTTTACGAGAACCTTTCCACAGGTGAGAGAAGAAACGTTGTGGGACATTTTAGACTAATCTGGTTGCATAAAATGAAAAAGGAGCTTGACTAGATTTTTATGAAGCAAAGGTAGCCAAATGTCCAATTGAAGGTAATATTAACGAAACTTGCAGTTGTCTGGATTGACTTGCAAACAAGTCGACTTCTGGAGACAAGAGCGAGCAAGCGAAGCGAGTAAGCGAAGCGAGCAAGCGAAGCGAGCAACGGAGTCGCGTTTTCCCAACGACCGCGGACCACACTAAAACGAACTTTGAGAAAGTCTTTTGTCTGGAATATTTATCAAAGCAATAGGCCATTTTCGAAATATCAAATATTCAGCTTGATAGTGAGGCAGTGAGGACAAAAACAATAGAAACACGTTGGAATGAATGTCGAAAATATTTACATATCATCCACTTTCCTTTGTCTTTGTCCTCACTACCTCACTATCAAGCTGAATTTCAATATATCGAAAAAGGCCTATTGTCGCTTTATAGAGGTTTTGCACGACAGCCATGTTGCATGGCAGGAGCAATGGATTCTTTTTCCTATGGGAACAAATGTTCTTTCTAATGCAAAACATTTTCCTTGTTCCTGCCATGCAACATGGCTGCCGTGCAAAACCTGTATAGACACCTGAAAATTTCAGGTGTTATCAACGGGATTCGAACCCATGGCCTCTGTGATGCCTGCGAATTGCTCTACCAAGTGAGCTATGATGCTACACAGTTGGTCTCAGTTGGCAGCAGGTCAATTTGGTGGGCTCAAATGTGTTCACGGGAAAGGACTCGATGATTGAAATAGTATATCTTCGAAGTTCGGCTTTTTGACGCATTCAATCCGTTTGACGCTTGATAGATGACGGAAAAAAGGTCACTCCCAAAGCTCAGTCTCTCATGCAACTATCCATTCTCCAGCCAAGTATTCCTTTGCAGTTTATCTTTGCTGTCCGGTAGGTATTCCAACCACAAAACAGGGAAAGCAGTTTTTCTTGTAAGTCATGGTTGACCTCCACCGGTCTTTGAAATTAAAGGCTTTGAAAGCCTGAAAATGTATTTAATCTTGGAAGTAACTTCGTATTTGTTGGTCTTATCTTATGGCATCCAATCTTAAGTCTCTATTAGCTTGTGGCTGATATAATGACAAAAAAAAAAGTTCTTACAACAAAAGGAGCAAGCAAAGGGGGTAAAGACGAAGACAGGCCTACACCATTTGCTTATCGGAATTTAGCCACGATTTAAACATATAATAATAAGAGGACGATAAAAGACACACACGAGATATTTTATGGTTAGAGCACTTCAGGCTGTTGTACTGTCCATTGAATTGTGCGCCGGGACCCACCTCGCTAAAATAACCCCCCCCCCCCCCCCTTCCCTTCCTTCCTCCTCCAACCCACTACTCCCCTCCCCTTCAACACACTGACCCCCCTCCCCTCGCCTCCCTTCGGCTATACCTTTAAAAGTGTCGATTTTCTGCACCTCTGAAAAAATTCCCAGCATTATCGTGGAAATGCTGGGAAACTGAAGAACTTGGCAAATAGGAGCTAGAGGAAATGACAGAACTGGATTGTAAAGGGGATGACTAAAATCAAAAACCGATTTTTTGTTTTTGGCAGGGTTCACTGGGCGGGAACAGAGACTGCGACAGAATGGCGAGGGTACATGAATGGCGCAGTACAAGCTGGACAGAGAGCTGCCGATGAAGTTCTTTCAAGGTTGGGCAATCATCCCTCGACCAAATAAGATTGAAAGCATTATTATGAGGATATCGCACGACCTTCAGTTCAATTGGTGGTTTTCGACCAATCTCTTGAGGTGTCACTGAGATGTCAGTGACGTAATGTACAATTGCTGGTGGACGAACAAAACGAGAAATCTTTTGTTTTCGCTCACCAACATGGTGGTGATGACGTCACATGAAAACTACCTATTCGGAATTAATAGGTACCAAGTTCCCAAAAGGGAAGAACTTTCAAAACATCACCAATATATATATATATTCCAAATTGGAGAGACGATCGTGAGATTTGTTGTTCAATATTTAATACGCTCGACAAGATTTTTTCGATAGATTCCCGAAGAAAGATTTGCATATAATCTTCGTCCAGCTATTTAAAAAATAATCAATCAGCTATGAAAAAGTTTCATCCAGGTTTTGAGAACTCTTGTTTGTACTATCACGTTTTGTTGAAAATGGCAAAACTACCAATTTTTTTTTTTTCTTGCTCTTGGTCTTACGCGTATGGGTTACCATAACAACTTCACAGGGGCTCCGCAGAGTACCATTTGTGATAACATTGTACTGCTCTGTGGAGTGTATAAGAATAACAGTTGCAACTCGGACGTTTACTTTTCCCAGTCATAACATACGTAGCCTCCTGCGACCCGTCACGCAATCTTTCCTCCTGACCTGAACGAAGGTCCTTAGTTGAGGAGAAAAGATTGCGTGACGAGTCACAAGAATGATTTTGCCTGTGCCTCTGATTGGTTGAAAGTACAAAGAAAGATTGCGTTTAGCTAACCACCAAGTAAAGCAAATAAAAGCGATTGTAAAATTAGTTTCACTGTAGACTCATTTAAAACTTGTCGGGTTTTTCACGGTGGATGTCTGTGGCAGATCAAGTTTTAAATTCGCCCTCAGTGTTGTTTTCATCGTGGTCAGATATGGTAATTAGCCACGTGCCTGTCAAGTAGCTCTTGGCTTGATAATGTCAGATCGGACATACAACATGAATGTCTCTTTTTATTTTATCGCGAAAGCTCACACGGACATCTCAACACAAACCACTTCCCTTCGAATCACTGCGTTCTCAGACTGAATTCACAGAAAAAAGTATCGCAGATCTTCGTCTGCTCTAAGAGCTAGCAGCCTATGCCTCCTTTGGAATTGATTTTGTCGATCAAACGCGATAGAACAGCGATGAAAGCGAGAATATCACCCCTCTTGCCTTCATTTGCGTTTCACACCGTAAATAAAATGTGAGCGCATGCAATAAGTCAGTAAACTCGGTAAGAAAATTAAAACGTCACAGGAATGTAAAAATAAGGAAAAAACTGCTTTGTTACTTAAGTTATACGTCTTACGTTCTCTGGCTTTTGTGATTGAAATTTTCGTGTGCTTTGGAATTTATGCGTGCATGACTTTAAAGTTAAGGTCAAGTTTTTAAAGAAGTGATCGGCTAGTCCGTAGGGCCATGAAAACGCTTGAAGTTTCCAAGGAAATGTGGGAATCTCATCACACATAACCTTTCTTAGCGCTTTTACTACGCCCCTTGTGACTCTCAGTTGGCTTCACGGATCATTGACATTTACAACCAACCTTCATATTTTACACAAACAGTAGTATCCCATGCAAACGCCATCAGGCGTCTTGTTTATACATTAAATGTCGTGACTATGATGTCCCTTTAGAAATATCTTGACTCATCAAAATGATGAAATCTTCGAGCCACTCATTTGTTAGTCTTGGTAATTTGTCAGAGGTTTTGCTGGACGTTCATCATTTTTTAAGAAACAAGTGTAGCGGTTTACGGGTAGTATACCGGTACACGTAAAATGTTCATGCTGTAGCCACCCGTAGAGTTAACGCGCGGGACAAAGATGGCGACCGTGACGGCAAGGTTTGCTCTTTTGCCTCGGAAATAAGTTTACTGAACTGTTTAATGAAGTCTATCAAATAGATCTAAAATTCTTCCTTACGAATGCTTGGAGTCAGAGGATCATGAAAACGTACTCGTTTCTCCACCTTGTTCTCCCTGTAACTACTCGTAATTCATCGAGTCTGTCCTGAAAAACGGGTGGGATGGATGACGTCATCTCAAAATAAAATAAAACACTTCGGCGTTACCCGCTCACGATTTCGGGGTATACACCTTATTCCAAAATGGCCGCTTATTTATGTGGATACAAATTGGCCCTTGTTGCCTCGTTCAAGATAAAATATTCTTTTGAATTTTAAGCTTAAGAACGAGGCATCAAGGGCTTATTTAAATAAAAATAGAAGAATATTTAAATGGCGGCCATTTTGGAATAAGGTGTATGTTGTTAGAGGTCTCTGTTAAGTAGGTCATCATTTTTTTAGTGATTATGGTATGGCCAGACTCGCTCTCAGTTCTCTTGTTTTCCTTATATTATCTGCCCAAATCGTGGAGAGCAAAAACTGCTGTCAATAATCACGGCCCACAT
>NC_090876.1:10875988-10880988 GCF_036669935.1 Montipora foliosa
AATTTCTTTCCAAATATACCAACCAATAAAAATGTGGGCCTACCTTTGTTACAGCCATTTCAAAGTCTTCCTGCGTGACATGGACCCTTCTTTCCCTCAAGGCATACATGCCAGCCTCTGTACAAACACCCTAAAATACCAAAGAAACAAAAACGTAATGCCAGGGGTGGGTCCAGGAATTTCTGAAGGGGGAGGGGGAAAGTTGTACACCTTAGTAACTTTCAACGCCATTGGAATGGAAGGCGAGTACCTCTGGCCTGAGCCAGGGGGTCCAGGGTCATGCGCCCTGAAATTTGTTTCCGATTTTGCCATTATCCAGCATTCCTGGGACTTGAAAAGCATTGTGAAGACATCTTATTGCAAAATGTACATTATCTTTTCATAACTTGACAAGCAGTTAATTGGTGGAAGTGGAACAACCACGTGAAAAACGATTTTATTTCAAACAAATAAATAAGAAAAAAATGCTGTTCAAAGGGGGATGGGGACGGGGGGGGGGGGGGGGGGGGGGTGCAACCCCCTCAACCCCTCCCCTGGATGCACCTAGAAATGGTTCCCAAAAATGGAAACATTGATTTAGTATCATGTAGCTCACTGCTAAAATATTTATAACATTGATGGATGTTTCAGTCTTCATGTAAATCTAACGATACCCATGCAATTTCCATGTTGTTGCTTAGGCTCCCACTGAACCAACTTGCTGGCCACAACATCTTTGTGCTTTGCACGATCACTTGCAACTTTAGCATCAAAGAATGATACAGGAGCAAAAAGAAATGACCTATAGTAAATGAAGCAATATAAACATGAGCAATACCTTGACCTCGGCTCCTGAAGAGCCCGGCATGAGTTCAGCAATTTTTCTGAGATTGATACCCCTCGTTAAATTCATTTTTCTGGAGTGAATCTTTAGGATATCCAGTCTTGCCTGTCAAAGAAAGGTATGAGGTTACAATAACATTTAGAGGATGGCAATCAATGAATGACTTCATCCTTCAACCATGGACTTTAAATTCAAAATGTCTCTAGATTTTACCCCAAGACAAATGGATTATACGAGCCTCAACACACCTTCCTACAGTGTAACTCATTTCCAGAGTTCAGAAAATCATCAGGGGTTTCAATAAGCACCGTCGGCCGACGAAAAGCGTCGGCTGCGTCGCTCAGAGAAGTCGGCTACTTTTTACTCTACATTGAATTAATTGAAGGATTCCTTCAAACCTGAAGTAAAATTCATTTTTGATCGACTTGAATGTACCTTTTTTAACCTCAATTTCAAAATAATTATCAGGTTTGATATTGCCATCTTTGAGCTACAGTGCACGGCTATAACTTTTTTCCGCATTTTTGCCTAGACCAACCGTCACATTTTTTATGTAATTCAATTACGTTTAGTTACGTTTCCAAACATATCAAGACGTTTAATGTAAAACAGGTTGTTATTGAGTAATCTTTGCATCAAGACTTGTTTTCCAAAAACAGTAAATTTTTCCGTTAGTTTCATCGGTTAAGCCTTTTCGTTTGTTCAGATTAAAATGACATATTCTTATCGTTCGACAGAAATGATTTCTCATGTTAAGAAATGTTGAAATTTGCGCTTGAAAAAACGCGCAAAAGAGGTTTGCCGTTCCCGGCAGGTTGAAATTGATAGTAATGATGACATGAAGTTGTCGAAACATGACATAACGTTAAAAATCGTTAATTTTCCTTTTGAAATGGTTTTCCAAATCTTTCTTTGCTGGAAATTATCAAAAGAATGCGCTTAATTGCACACTCAGTGTCTCTGTTGATTAGAAATCTTCCTTCATCTTTGTACTCAATTTGGTGCCCAGATCGCTGGAAATCACATTTCAGAGCTTCCAGATTTCACAATCGTCTGGGGGAGCATGCCCCCCAGACCCCCCTAGATGAAGGGGCCTAACGGCGCCCTCTTGATACAGTCGGCTACTAGACTCAAACCAGCTGCCTACTTCAAATTTTATTGAAACTCCTGAATCATGTATGAAAACCTTGATCCATTGATCCCTAGGAGTAAGGCTTAACAGATTTTGCTCTGTCTAACGCCAGACAATAGGCCTTTTGCAACTAACAATCACATGGTACAAAATCGGCCATGCTGGAGGGCAAGCTCATTATTATTCCCCCACTGGGACATTAAAACAAAGGCAAGTCAAGCTTGACTGGTTCAGGTCTCTTTGGTTTAATGTCCCAGTGGGGGAATAATAATGAGCTTGCCCTCCAGCATTGTGGATTTTGTACCATGTGATTGTTAGTTGCAAAAGGCCTATTAACGTGTCAATGTTGGACGGTCCAAGAGTCAACGGGTTAACTATCAATAGACAGATTTAGCATCATGTTCACGTGAATGGCAAAAGTGACCACATGACCATTGGTGGTTTGCATATGACGTTACAGCGGCCATGTTGGTGTACAGAACAATAGTAAAATGTCTTTTGGGAATTTGACTCTATTATTAAGCAAGATTTGTGGGGCTCATCTTCTATTGTTTTGTACACCAACATGGCACCGTGTGGATGCAAACCAAGAATAAGTGGAATTTTCTTCTAGTTTTTCTTCTATATGACAAGTTGTTGAGGAAAAAGGAACCCCGAAACAATTTTCCTAAAAAATTAGGTTTCATCATTCTAGGTTGTTCGTAACTGACTCCTCTATTTCACATGAAACGCGAAAGGGCTTCCCCGCTGTTTCAAGTAAACGTCATCCTAAATCTCTCTAATATCACACCAATGTTCACAACTTTGACAATCTAAAATCTTGGCACATGATTCTCTCTACAGTTCAAATACTAGTACATGTATAATGATATGTTTTATAAATACATTGTAGTTTCACAGTCTATTCATTTATGTTATCATGTACCCAATTTAATTTTGTCTGGAGCTTAAAAATTTTCCAGAGTTCCAGTACATCATCACCTGTTCAAACATTATAAAATTATTTTTGATATTAATTTATCTTTGATATCCTTTTTGCAGCTTCAAGTTCCCTACTCATCCCCAATAGCTGTAGCTACCCAAGAACATGTTCCTGTACACTGTAGGGTGACCTAATTATATTATCTCCACTTCTTTTATAACTATCAAAAGAAATCTCACCTCCTCATTTGGTGGTGGGAACTCGATTTTTCTGTCAATACGCCCTGGTCGTAAAAGCGCTGAATCCAAGATATCGATACGATTTGTTGCCATGACAACTTTGATATTCTTGGTAGCTTCAAACCCATCAAGCTGGTTTAGCAATTCCAGCATAGTCCTTTGTACTTCACTGTCACCTTAAAGAACAAAAACAAAAAGATAAAACACTGCTGCTCGTTTGTTAAACAGTACCTAGGCTCTTTTTACCGTCAACTTCTTAAACATGCCTGGCTGCAACCTTAGTATTGACAACATTTTCATAAAATTACTCCACTTCCTTGAATTAATAATTGATTGTATTTATTTATCTTACCTCCCGATCCACCTTCCAACCTAGATGATCCTATGGAATCAATTTCATCCATAAAAATGATGGAAGGAGCGTGTTCTCTGAAAGGGAAAGAAAGAAAGATACAGGGAATGAGTGGAATCCAGGTTTAACCCAGTTCCTCCTAGAAGTGAGACTTACAGATTTAACTCTGTCTAATGTCAGAGAATTTTACTTGGCAACATGGGGCGGGGGTGACAGTTTAGGAGTCAATGGGTTAACAACCTGTAAAACTGTAAAACTGCAGTATGTCCCCCTTAATTCTTTAAAATTAATGATTGTGCTAACAATGAAGAGGAGGTAGAAGAGGGCCACACATGCACGAGGTTGCTTGAATTAAAATCACCCAAAAAAAAAACAAATTGATCAGATGTTGGTGGCCTCTACTTGGATCCCTTGATAATTCATAAATAGACAGCCAGTTGCCTTCTGTTGTGTTTTGTTTGATTTAAGTTTGATTTAAGTTATGTCAAATAGGTTTGTAGCTAAGGGTACTTTCACTAAAAAAAAAGAAAGTTTCATTATTTTCTCATATTAAACATTTACATAATTGTGGAGCTAAGCACATTACTTTAACTTGTTCAATCCATTACCTGGCCATAACGAACAATTCTCGAACCATTCTGGCTCCTTCACCAATAAACTTCTGCACCAGCTCTGACCCCGAAACCCTGATAAATGTACACTCTGTGTGGTGTGCTACTGCCCTGGCAAGTAGCGTCTTTCCTGTGCCTGGTGGACCATACAGTAACACTCCCTGAAACATTCACAGCATAAAACTAAATCTCATCAACAGTGGTATTCAAGAAAACATCCCAAGATTACCCTACACATGCAATTCAAGCTTGATGTCATTCATGTCATGCATCATTCACTTGTCATTTTCTTGTCATCACCCACAGCCAAAGCACAGGTTTAAAGATGTTAAAAGTACGTCAAATTATTTTGTTTCCACTGCTGTGCTGTTTGTTAAAGTGGACAACCAAAATAGACCCTTCTCCAAAATGGCAGCAATGGATTTGACTCACAGTATCCCTCAGTCACCATCAAAAAATAAATCTCATCCTTACATCTGCCAATCTAGACATTCACCACCTGTTTCATTACATTAGAATTTAACCATTGTTCATTGCCAAAATTTATTATGATCCTACCTTGGGTTGGTCAATTCCAAGGGCCTCAAACAGTTCAGGATGTTTGACTGGGAGTTCAATAACCTGAAAGAACAAATTGCAAAATTAATGTAAGATAAACTACAAAACTGTTTGATAAAGGAATTGGCTATACCTACACTTGACCTTGACAGGAAGCCAAGTTTTCTTTTGTTCAAAAGTATTCCAGAGACCCTTGGGATTTCTACAGGTGTATTTACTGGCACCCCAAGCTCAGTGTGAGGGAATAATTTTTTATAAGGATTTGTATGGGAAGACAAAACCTGAGACTTGAGAGGATAATAATTATTTTACACAAAAAATTCTCAATTCAAAAACCTTACCTTTTTGCCATAGTGGGTCGCC
>NC_090876.1:10888488-10895988 GCF_036669935.1 Montipora foliosa
GTGCCCCTAACCCCAAAATATTTTTTTCTCTAAAATGAACCTTTGCACCTGCTCGAAACGCATTGCGGCCATTTTTTCATTTTTCTAACAAGTCCTGGCATTTTATAGGCTTCAAAAGTTGCGAAAATCTAAGCATCTTTTGTTCACGACCGAGTTCGAACGGGAGTGGGTCTATTCCTGTTTTTACGTCACAAACTGATTTACATTGCATCAACTCTTTGTAAAAATGCATGCAAAGTAGATTGTGACGTCAAATCAGGAACAGACCCACTCCCCTTCTGACTCCATCGTGAACACAAGATGCTTAGATTTTCGCAACTTTAGACGCCTATAAAATGGCAGGATTTGTTAGAAAAGGGAAAAAATGGCCGCAATGCGTCTCGAACAGGTGCAAAGATTCATTTTAGTGAAAAAATATTTTGGGGTTAGGGGCACTTTAAGCATGTGCAAATGATTCATCAATCCACCAAAGATGCAACCATGCTCCGTGATAATTTAATCCCAGTAATATCTTTTTGGGCTTCCCTCTCTGTCTCTGTGTTGCTGTTTGTTGATCACCATCTTGGATAATTAATCAAATGTGCTTGAATGAATTCAAACAAAAGCAGAGCATGAAGCGACCCCTTTTATAGGGCATCTTCGTGTTTAATTAACCCTTTCCCTGCTAGGACTGATGCTTACAGCTTTTTCTCTGTTTAACACCAGACGATTTTACTCACCAATGGTGGCCACTTCAAGGACGAAAGGGTTTTGAATTCTGGAAGTATTGTTTTGCAAGTTCAAAGGCAGCCAATAAAATCATTTGACCCTAAATAACAGCTCAATTTTGGTTGTCCACCAACCAATTTAATTAATCGAGCTGAAATCAGATAATATCCGAAGAAACTAACCTTAACCAGAACTTTTTTCTTGTCCATTGGTTTGACCACTTCACCAACATATGAGCCCTGTTCTTGCAAAAGCTGAAGTTCCTCTCTCAACATACGCACTGTAAACACAATTTGTCAATTATTCATTGCATCATGCACATTTTCAACACAGTGCAGACATTCAAACCACATTTGTGATTGGATGTTTAACCCAATGACCTCTGGGAGTCTAACGCCAGACGATTTTACTCGTTAACTGGGGGCGTCCTGTGGCAAGTGAGGAGTGAATGGGTTCAATCAAACTTCTAAGAGTTTTCTACAACATTAGAAAGATACAATATAATGGATGAAGGGTTGTTGGTGGAGGCTTTCGGTTTACAACGGCTATGTTTACCAAGAAGGCTATCTGCTACCTAACAGTTCAGTAGCATACAAATATATAGCAAGCCAAGACAACAAAGTTGGTGGTGATTTTTGCTTGCAGATGGGTACCTTGACAACCCTGTGTGTGCACAAAGCCTATTTTCAACAAAGGAAATTTATATTTTCAGAAGAAAAAAATTCACCTTTGGCATTCAATTCATTTCTTTGGGCTTCAAGCCTCCTTAAGTTCTTGATTTCTTCTGTAACAACCATCTGAATAAACGAACAACCATAACACTATACTTATTTGTAATATTCAACATCAAACACACTGTCAATAATAACTACTGTCAATATTTACTTACAGGAAATAATTCAATGATGCTGAAGGATAAAATGATTGTGTTAAAATGACTGGAATTTTCTTTGGAACGTGTGCGTATCACAAGTGATAAAATCAATCATTTCAAGTAAATTTAAATTTACTTTATTCTAACCATCAGTGTCATAATTCCTGAAAAATCATGTAAATATAGTACATTTACCTGGAGGGCTTCAATCTTGGTTATGTAATACTGCTGAATTCCTTCATGTTGTTTTTCTTCTACTACTTCCATCTAAAACAAAGATGAAAAAGGCCAAGGGAAAGAGTGCGATACATCGGTTTGTAAATGCAGAGAAAAGAAACCTGTGAAGCAGCATTCTTAAAAGATTAACTTCTAATTTTGTGTTTTCTGCATATGTACAGTGTAAGAAACTAATGAATATTTGTTTTTCATCAATTGTTTAATTTCTTGAGTTTGCTGTCTTTGTCCAAAGCATTTTTTGCTTTATGGTGCGACCAGGAAAATTGTGAACACCTGAAATATGTCAGGAATGTTATTTCTATCTAATCACACATTTGAAATTCACTCGCTAAACTGCAGAGTGCTTTCTGTTGTTTGTGCGGCAAGAATTGCTTTGGCCTTTTGGGAAATTGATTTACTTTGAGCTAAGTCTGGTCGTTCAAGCCGGAGACTACTCATAAAGAAACAAAGCAATGCATGTATTTGTCCTTTCACCAATCACTAGCGCTCTGAAGCAATTGTTACTTTCAACATGTGGCACTGTCACAAATACCTGAATTATAACGGTTCTTCAGTTTGTGATTTTGGTTTGTGAAGTCCTCAACCATGATTGGCTTAAAAAGCAATAACCATTCCTGATATATTTAACATGTTCACGGTTTTCCCGGTCGCACTGTAAGCCAGCCATTAGATTGAAAGGTTTTAATATTGTTTTCTGGGTATAAACCCATATTTTTAAGTGTGAAACACCCACACTTTCTGCGAAGACAAACACTTTGCCACATCTTTTTCTTACTAACAAAAAAAAAAACACTAGATAGGATGTAAAAGAATTTTTCTTTTCAAGTATATTAAAAATTATTTTCTTCAGAAAGTAATATCCTAATATGGCAATTTTAATCACTGGACATAAAATGTTTCTAAAGTAAATTTGAGTGAAGAACCTGTGCTATTTTGTACATGGCAGCAGTTTTTATAATAACAAAGCTTGTGGCCATATATGAAAACAAACAATGCAGCCAAATAAACCTAACAATATTAAAATAACCAAACAGAGACAGGGAGCTAGTTTTCTTTTAACAACACATTGCAGAGTTAACGTTAACACAACCAATAAATTTGCATTGCAAAAACTATCCATTTTCAAAAAGGCATTACTGAAATAATTGATGTCACTTCTCCAAATAATGTATTATTCTACACACACTTTATTAAAAAATAGAAAAACACATTAGTGATTCATCCCTATATCCAACTGATTGACAAGATTTATTTCAAGATGAACAATGAATGAATGATGGACACATAACTCCAAGTGTAAAAATAGTTATATAACGTGAGTGTAAAATCAGTTGATTAGTTCCTTTGTCACTAAAGAAGAAGCAAATCAAACAAAACGAAGATTAAAATACCCAAAGGCGTTGAACGAGAAGCTCCACTAAACTTGCAGGGAACGGAAGTGAAAACCACGAGACAGTTAATTGCATGCTAAGTACATACATTTAACGTCTTATATAACGCCAGGTAAGTTCTGTACTGTATGTTCATGTAGTTCGATGTCAATGATTGTAGAATAAAATTATAAACTGATTCCGTGAACCTTTCTTAAGTCATCGTTTAAGCAGATCAACACAGCTAAAAAAAGGCTCAAGAGTCCAAAGATTTATCAGGTTACGAAAAGATCTGTGGTAAAAACTCGACAAAAGCAAAGGAGCTCGAGTCCTATCGATTGAAATCGAATGATTCCTGCAGCTAGGTCGTTAGCCCAGTTCCAAAACGTAACTTGAGTACAGTGTAAATTCAACGTTTATCATATTACAAACTGGTTAGTTTTCATAGCGATAACTCTTCCGTGAATATGGGCTTTCATAGAAGACCGTCGTCTTCTTGATCAAAAGGTGTCGTCATGTAAAACCACACGATTAACTTTTCAACTTCTTCGCGTCAAAACGATACTGTCTTTGCCCTATACTTTCAGCATTTCTTCTCACCTCATCCGCTTTGATTTTTTGTATTCGTCGTGCCGGTTCTTCTTTCTTAACAGTGCTTCTCGGGCTTGGAAAGTGCATTACAGCCGTCCCGGCCGCCATGATGGAATGACTTAGAGAAAATTCAAACCTACCCAGAATGACTAGCGAGAGAGGAATGGATCATGAATGGGGCAATGCATGCTGGATGAGGCCCAGTACTTCGGAGTAGAGCACTTCTGCGCGTTTCCGTGAAAATGCGAACAGCAGGCTTGCTTGTCTTTCGTAAAAAACATGAAAATTCTCTTATTATAGCTTGTCTCTTTCTCGATAAAATATCTGTTGGATAACAGGCAAGAAATGGGTGAACGTGAAACAAGTGTCCTTGATTTTTGGCAAAAAGTAAGAGTTTTCAGGTAGGCTGACATTTACAATAGGCAATTTCCGAGTTCATATCTTTCTCCTCTTCAAAGCGAGTCTAAGTGCGAAGTTTTTCTTTTGAAAATTCATATGTAAAGTAGAACTAATTAACATCACAAAAACTTCGCACTTAGACTCGCTTTGAAGAGGAGGCAGACGTGAACTCGGAAATGGGCTATTAGAGAGCTTTAGATTCTACGACGAGGACGAGAACGAGTACGAGTTTTGACTGCCCGTTTATAGCGAAAATACTAAGGAAATTTATAACCCGTACGCTTAATCTTACTCTTTGTTAGCAGTATAGGTTGCTCAGTTATTCTTATTGCTGGTAACTGAGCCTTTTTGCTCATCAAAAAATGCCAAAATTGCTACCGTGTTGTTGACTTGTTTTGATTTGACGACATTTGTGCAAAATCTCGTACTACAATGACGACGGCATCACGTTTTTCCCGCCAAAATGACGCTGATTTGCGCGCGCTCACATCTCGTACTCGTATTCGTTCTCGTACTAGAATCTAAAGCTCTCTATTGCCGTTTTGCCGTAAACGAGGTGCTATTAAATTATCTCCGTTATCATTTCCCGTTCAAACAGGAATTTGACGTTAACCGCCATGATCATTCCTGTATTTCATTCTAGTTTACAACATGTACGTACAACTGTAGAGCGAACCATGTAACTCGTGCTCTTGTGAAAGCCCCGGTCTGCCTGGGAAGTCAAAATGTCAAAACAGTATTGTTGGAAACCTCAGGATAAGATGGCGCGAGGGACAAGGATTCAGGTAAGACAATGATCTGTGAAGTAGTTTAGGGACCGAAAATTTCCCCCACAGTACCTACGGGTTTCTGAAAAACGTACGCGCCTCAGAAATGCACGTAATCACAGGTAGTCTAAGCTCGTTGTAAGAATATCTGTTCTGTTCTATATTCAAGAGTAGAAATATAAGGATTTGTATGGGAAAACGGTTTTTCTCAAAATTCAAAAAATCTTTACGATTTAATTAAAATAAAAAATAGGTTACCTTGCTTCAGTCTTGGGTGTCCTTCTTTATATTTTTTCCCAAGGTTGGGGACTGAGACGAAGCCGCCGAGCGGAATCATCAAAGGAAAAGGGCCATAAATTAGTGATATTTTTTAGCCTCTTTCAAAACGAGTCCCAAGTCCGTTATGGAAACTTTCGCTATTGGTCTTCGGTCCTCATCGTCACAAATTATCCAAATAGAGCTTGAAAGTCTAACCATTTTGCATAAGAATTACAAAGGCAGCTATTTCTCTTTATATAATTATTTTAAGACTGCCGGAGTGTTCGGTCTGGCATGCGACATACGTCCCTACTCGTGTGTTTCGTCAGTAGACAAGTAAAAGAAAAAGAAAAAAAACACGTGGCTCGTTTCTCGAAATTTCCAAAACTCTTCGGGACTATGAATCTCTTTGTATCTGCAAACCAAGGCGGGTTAGCAGTTATGTTTTTCTTTCGGGTTCTTTTTCTTCTTCTTCTTCTTCTTCTTCTTCTTCTTCTTCTTCTTATCGTTTGCCGGGCCCACCCCCTTCTCAGAAGTGCAGGTATTAACATGCAAATGAATGTGCAAGCGTAAAATCAAACAATGTCTATGCGAGTGAGCGTTTGTAATTTAGAAAACATTTGGTCAGCGTCCATCAAGAAGATAGTCCCACGTCCGGTTCTTGAAGGTTTCAAGAATTGGGGCCAGCACAACAGAATCTGGTAGTTTATTCCAATTGCAAATCGTCCTCGGGAAAAAATACATTTGATGGTATAAAGTACGAGAAAAGGGGACTTTATATCTACTACAGTTAAGGTGTCTGGGAGATCTAGTAGTTGTGATCAAAGGCTCTTGTGTGTCCAGGTCCCCAGGTCTGCCATACCCTTTTGAATCTTGTAAAACATACACAGCCGTAGAACCATCCTTCTCTCCCGAAGTGACACCCACCCAAGTTGCTGCAACATATCACTGACACTAGATGTATTATTATATCTATTCAGGGCGAAGCGAGCAGCCCTTCGCTCAACCATTTCAATCTTGTCAAAGTTCGTCTTATGGCAGCATAATTCATTGCGGGAGGGACGAGCGTACTGTATGCCAAGGTTTTAAGGACAGGCGAGCTAATTCCTAAAGGACAGTAAACCTAGAGTTTATCGGCCTTATCTGAGGTGCGACTAACGTGCTCGTTACAGTTAAGGTCTTTAGTTAAGGTGACACCAAAGGCGCGTTTACACGACAGAGGAAAAATGGCACGGGTTCGATAAAAAGTGGAACGCTTCCATTCATTCTTTTAAAGGGACAGTGAAATTTTATCCGTTCCGCTACGGGACCATAGACGCCTATGGTACCGTAGCAGAACGGATGAAAGTTCACCGTTTCTTTACAAAAATGATTGGACCCGAACCCGTGCCATTTTTACTCTTTCGTGTAAACGCGCCTCAAAATAGCTAGCTGACTCAACTGAGGCTAGAGTTTTCCCATGTAGAATGTAACCATGGTACACAATTGCGCTTACGCCCTATACGAAGAACCTTGCTCTTGCCGGGAAGAATTAAACTTTTCCATTCTTTTTCCCAAACAGCTAGGTTATCAAGATCACGTTGGAGGACTTAACAATCAGCTATCAGCATGAATAGTCAGGTGACCTGTCAATAGTGTCGCCCGGGAACATCCTAACATTTGGAACTAAGGATTCTGGTAGATCGTTAATTTAGAAAAGAAATAAGCACGGCCCGAGTACCGAACCTTGTGGAACGCCGTAGAGGACTTGCGTACTGTCAGAAAATTCTCCATCCAGGACTACCCTTTGGGATCTTCCAGTCAGGAAGGCTTCAATCCATTTATTGGTACAACCGCAGACGCCGTAATGGTTCAGCTTTCTAATAAGGAGCCCATGGCTAACCTTATCAAATGCCTTGCTAAAATGCGTTAATAAAGCATCTATTTGATGACCGTCGTGCATGGCACTAACAAGGTCATCTTATAAAACCTAATAATTGAGTGTCACATGATCTCCCAGTCCTGTAGTCTCCCTCGCAGCCATTATTAGGGTCGTCACGCAACCCTCCTCCCGCTAACGGGGGTGGAGCGTTGCGTGACGACCCTAATAACGGCTGCGAAGGAGACTACCAGTCCTGAAGCCGTGTTGCAAAGGATAAAGGATGCCGTGGTCACTGGCATGTCGCATAATTGAACTAGTGATTATAGAGCGAGTTTCAATCGAGTGTCATAAGACTAAAACCAAAGTAATTACTTTGGCCAATCAAAAAGGACGGAGACAATCCAGTAAACCAATCAAAACTCGAAGTAATTACAC
>NC_090876.1:10898488-10925988 GCF_036669935.1 Montipora foliosa
TTACGCATTGATCGCTAATCCGATTATTCCTAAAAATCTAAAAATATTCGTGCATCATCAGTTTTCGGTCGAATTTATGTCCAAGAAAGCAGATAAATTGCAGAAAATTTTAGTTTTGCATCCAAAAATTCGTAATCAACGCTAAAATGACCAAATTTTGCCTGGAAAACATATTTTACTGTTATTTTTCTTAAATTTTTTCGTTCAACTTTCGCTTTCATAAAATGTTTCAGTTGTCTGTAAATAAGTTATACGCTTTTGGAAATATGTTTTTTAAATTACCTTTTGCTTTGTTTTTGCAAGCCGGTAATCGGCCCGTGGGCATTACGGGAGAATAATGCCCTACAATTCAGTCACAATTAGCCAATCAGAGCGCGCGTTATATCGGCTACAAACACAAGCCATATAATAAATGGTCTTAATGACCCCCCAACTTGAAAAAATTTGCCTTTAACGCTGCACGTACCACAGGCAACCCAGTGTACCCTCACGGAGGGTCTAGTTTGTAGTTTTAACCCGAAATTGCCTCGCATTCACGTTAGATTACATTGTAATGCAAATTTAAAAAACTAACCGTGAAAAGGGCTATTAAACGATCAATTTGACATATAATTCGTGGCTGTATCTTGTAAAATAAAAAATCTGCTAGTGAAGCAATTTTCATGTGTCATGCAAGAGAGTTTGATTCCCCACGGCATGTTTCACACTCAAAACCTTTTGCCGATTTTGTACATGGCGTTGATTTCATCCAACTTAATAATTGTATTTTCCAGTTAAAATTACGGCCGTTTAAAATTCACAGCAGCACTTTTAATATTATCGCAAAACACGTTGACATTTACATTGTTGTTCAAGTGTGCAAGGGTTTTACTTACATTTCTATAGGCATTGCGTTATTGTTAACTTAAATAAGTTGAGTTGCAGTACTTTAAAGCGAAAAAAATACAACTACTATTGGGCTCCAAAAACTGATACAAATCTGCAAACTATGTAAAAAGTATTGACTGTCTCGTTGGCACTTAACAATAGCTACTACTAGTTTTACAGTTAGCTTTTCGGGTACGGCAAGTTACTGGGACTTTCAGGACAGAATCTGCTTGCAAAAGAATGAAAACGCGTTGTCTTTTAGTGGAAGTGAACTTAGCTTTCAAGTCCTACTTTGACATTCAACTAAGTAACGATTCAATCGAAACTTAACAAAGTTGAAAACCCGAAAAGAAAGGAAGTAACCACTTGGCCGGATTAAAACTATCTCTTTCCTAGAGCCCACGTATCTTTTGGTCAGCGCCAAGACACGGAGCTCTGGAATAATCAATTTTTCGGAACTCCAACATTTTCACCGAAAAGTCAATCTCGTACCCAGAGTCCTCAGGCTTTTTGGCCAGCGGGTGAGCGCCCGGAGAGACTCTGGGATAATGGACTTGAACTATATTCTTGATTGGCAATGGCAGTCCAACAGGAAGTCGGTAAGTAATTCGGAAGCCCCAGAATTTGGAGGGAGATTCAAAATCTAAAACTAGTTTCAGAGCTGTTTGTTTTTTCTACCTCAGAAATATACAAATCACAAATATAATAAAACGACGAGGTTTGAATTATGTCTTATACCGCACGGGAATTTTCCCACGATGCTAAAAAGTGATTACTGTTGCTTGTTCAAAAGCACCGTGGGAAAACATTACATCAGTCTCTTTGAGGATAAATCCGTGGAATGAGGTTTTGTCGAAGCCATTCAGAATTACGGAAACATCCAATTGTAGTAGAAGAGGACATTGGTGTCGTTTCCCCAAAAATTTGTCGATCGTGTTGCTTGCACGATGGCATTCTGAACGATGGAATGTACGTGCACGCTGAAACACTTAAAATACACTCACCGAAAGCGTCAGAGGTTTCATCTTCACTTGCTCTTACAGCAAGCCAATGATCATTTCTGCAGTTTCTTTGATGGTGTGTAAGGCTAAAATTTTTGTTTCTCGAACACTTTCAACCCGCCATTTCTCCGTTTAAACTCAAGCATGCGCAAGAAGACCGTAACCCACATTTCCTGGGAAAATGGAGTCGATTATCCCAGAGTCTCTCCGGGCGCTGACCAAGAAGCCCGAGGACTCTGGGTACGAGATTGCCGAAAAGTGAAATGGGGTGATCATTATAACACAAGGGTTTACAACAACAGCGACAAATCTTCGTGTTTGAAGTTTAGTTTGAGATTTTTGCTCCATATTCGTAAATTGCAAGCTATTTTATGCTAGGTAGTTTACGCATGAGCAGTTTGCTAAATCAGTTAGCCAATCAACACACTTCTGAAATTGATTATTCCAGAGCTCCGTGTCTTGGCGCTGACCAAAAGACACGTGGGCTCTGGGGATAAGATTGCTATTTACAAAACCCGGAACCTCCAGAACACAAATCCAGGACCTGCGCAGCAATGATGGGACCGTCCGCTGAACACTTTGCGCACTTCTTCAAATTTCATTATAATGTCTTTGTCGAGAGTCCAATCGGAGTGCGGGCTGTTTTAAGGAACAAAACAACAGAAGGTTTTGTAAAGCAACATAAATAAACAAAGTTAGGGAAGAGAAAGAGACTCTGCAAGGCTTCCGCAATATGTCAGAACAATGGCTTATTGTGCACAGCAAGAACTTCCCCTTTTCAACAAGAAATGATTTAATAGTGTTTTATCTCATAGAGTCTTGCAATAAGAAAATCAATATTCTGGAATTCTTTGTTTTTGTTTTTGTTTTTGACAAATTCGCATGAGAGTTATCTGTATTTTTCAAAGCTATTTTCAGGCGACATCCAAAATAAGTCAATCCGCTTCAGTATGGTTTGCTTCTTTAGCTCACTAATCATTTGGATACCTTGTAGGGGGCGAATGCTTGCCAAATAATATTTTATATCACTGTTGTTTTTAATGATTCCACTGTTTTTTCTTTGAACCCAGAGGCTTTGCCAAGGTTCATGAAGCTCCACACGGCCTTGGATTTTTGTTTTCGTTTCTCATTAGCTTCAGTGATGTGAAAAAGCAAAGAAGAATTTAACGGAAATATCTTAATTGCATGGGTTTATTGTCTCATAGAAACAATAGGGAAATTTTAGGAAAACGTGGAATTGCTGTATAAACAGTCACCTACTACTGTTTCTTAGGTCTCCCAAATTTCTGAGCGCGTTCTTCATTATATCTACAGCAATTTCGTGTTGAAAATGTGGCACATTTACCATGCCAGCAATTTCAATTTTGTAGCGAAACAAAAACACAGCTTTCTTTATGTTTTTAGCAATGAATCATTTGCAAAAGAAAATCATGGGTGTGGTTTGTTGTGTCAATACATCCAGGGCGTTTGTTTTTTATTTCAAGGCTTTCAATTTCCTTTCTAATTTTCCGCATTCACAATATCACGTTATGAATGATGCCATCAATGTTCTAGAAATGACTTAACCGCTGTCTCTGTGTCATGATAAACATAAAATTGTGATTCTGCAAGGCAGTCTCATCACAGCATCTGAAAAACAACACCAGACACCTTTTTATCTGTATGCTCTTCCATCTTTATCTTGGTCTCCGTGATTTGCAACTTGTAGGTATGAACAATAGTATGCTAAATGAGAAATTTAGTTAATTAGTGAAGGACTAACACAACCGCTTGTCCATGAAGATAGGGAAAGATAGGTTTTCTCCGAATGATGGGGCTTGAAATAGACCAATGTTTGTTTGCCATTATTTGTCGTTTTTGCGAAGTTCATCAACATTAGTCTTTTGGCCAAAGGAAGACTGTTAAACATTGATTTAGTAAAATTATTTTAGAAAGAAATATAAACCCCTGAGAAGTTCAAGTGCCAAAATACTTTTTTATAGTTTTTCAGCTAAGCGGAATGATATTTAAAGTGTCAGCGAATAGTACTTAAATAATTTTAATGCCATGTCACATCATGTTTCCTAAATTAACTTCCACAGAGGACAGAGAACTTTTATTCATTGGTTGAAAGCTCAGGTAAAATCATGTAGTATTGGAAAACTCAACAAGTATGGTTTCCGACGTAAACAAAAACTTCAACTCCACTGTAGGCGAACTAAAAAAAGTGTTGCAGACTTGATTTTAGAAAGACAAACCTGCGTTATTTCTATTAATAGAGAGATGACGTGAAATGGCGAACGGGAGACAACGGGCTGTTCCTTGTCCGGGCGTAAAAGCATGAAAATTCGTAGTGTATTCAAACTTGGCTCTCTCTTGTTTTAGAATTTGCTTGATATCTGCAGCAAACATTCCAGAAATTGAGCCCACACCCAAGACGTTTCTTTGAGTTTTGGCAAAATCAAATTTCAGCCTGTCATCAAGTTGCCTTTTGACGTAAACCCTAAGCTAAATCTCTCTAACCTCGCTAACCTCGACTATATAAATAAATACCGACTAAACTTCAATCCACACAGTGTTGTTGCAATTAGCAGCCTCAACAGCAAGCGTACTGCAAGTTGAGCTGTCAGGACCGTACGTAAGTCTAAAATCTCCAAACTTTTCAGTGTAGATTTCCTTTTTTGCAAAGAATACATTTGCAAGTTCATTATTTCATAATGCTGAAATGGGAAAGACGCAAAAGCAAAACTGCATGACAAAATCCTCACAAAGCATGCATGGTTGAGAAACTGGGCTTGAACCAAAGAGCGTAGCATCCAAGCCAGCCCTACCTCTTTGGCATAAACTGAAGCGCAGAGAGATAAACCAGCCATCCAAAAAAGCAATTTTACAGGTTTTTATATCAATGAACTGTTTTAGGTGGAAAAGGACAACTAGAGAATCCGTTTGTTTATAAATGTTTTGTATAAATGAGGAAAAAACAGTTTGACTTCTATATATATTTTTTTGCGTCTCACAAATCTTAAGACCTAGTAATTGTCTTGCTTTTCCGGCAGCTGATATCGAGTTTGGAAATTTCGAGAAACGCCTATTGCCAGCCATTACCAACAACAACAACAAGCTTTATTACCAAAATAAAAGTTAAAGATTACAATAATTTATAATATATTAATACAAACCAAGGTAATGTTTACTCAGAATAACTAAAAAGCTAATCGAGCTGAGTAAAAACCCTGACTCTTATGCACGTTCCCCTTGTCAAGGGATCACACCGCTTAAACAGGCTGAGCTCTTAAATTAACTAATTAATCGAAACGACACCGGCGCACGCACCGATTTCATCAAGTAATACTGAAAGCGGCTTTCAACTGTGTAGTCTCGATGGGTGTGTGGTACATAAACAGGGTTAGAGGTGAATTGATAACTGCTGCGGTCTGTGTGCATTTCAAATTTCTAGTTATTTTCAAATTTGTTTTTCGCAGTCTCTGTGACGAAGTAACTCAAGAAATCTGTCACGTCCTTCAAACTCTTTTTTGTAAGTTCCTTAATTAAACAAAACGAGACAAATGAAAAACAACTTAGGCAAGTGCTTCCGTCGACAAATGAAACCCAAAGAATGTTATTAATGAGAATCAATGGCCACTTAACCGTCTTTGTCTTCGAATACAAGCACGGTTTTCGATAAAAATACCTCATGAAAACCTCTTTACTTTAGCGAGAACTTTGCTTTTTTCTTATAGGTATGCAGTCAGTTGACGCTGTTTTTAAAAGAAAGACAATAGGGCCGTTTATACGAGAGAAAATAAGCCGCGGCTTACGTAAGCCACGAACACCCCGTATAAATGGTACAAAATCTACGTTCACGGCTTACTCAAGCCGCGGTTTATCCTGGCCGGGAAGTTTATACTCGTATAAATAGTTCCTTTCGCGGCTTACGTAACCCGCGGCCAGAGTTAGCCGCGGCTTATTTTCTCTCGTATAAACGGCCCTAATGTCGCTGATGCTACAGGTTGGGGACATTTATGAAGGAAAACATAGACAAACATGGTGGTAAAAAGATAAACATGCAGCTGTTCGGGCGACCGTCTAATTGACTAATTTTGCAAACCTATTCACGTAATAAATACGATATTAGAAAAATGGGGTTGAACCGAAACCCGGTCTCCATAAAAGAGTAATCAAATATGATGCCGACGTGAGTGAAACACTGTGCGTCTGTCGCTGATTAGTCCATTAATCTGTGCACGAAACAATCGACCACAAATTTGGCATTGATGAATGGCGGTTTCTGGGGGTGGAAGATTCGCTTTTGACTTCCGCAGCGACTTTTTCCTGATCAGTGCTTCTGTAGTTTGTGTTGCTCAACGGCAGCTGCACCTCTTTTGGTCATACTCGCCACTGCCTACTGAGATTTATGTTGTCACTCCTTGAGAGATGCCTTGAAGAGTTTTTTTTTTTTTGGTGCTCCAACACACCTCTGTCCTTTTTATTTGATTAGTTAATTGTTATAAGAGGAGTACTGAAATTGGTCCACTATTCGGTAGAAAGGGAACAATGTCGTGTTGTTTAGATAACTGAATTGGGATATCGGCACCTGGTCATTGTCTGAGCAGTACAATTCTAATAAAAGTCTAATAAAGAGCTGTTCATTATACTTATCCTCCAAATATTTATTGTCTTTAATCCGCTACAAGTAAGCTTTATTCACCATTAAATCGTTTAGTAAGATATTTAGTAGTCAGATCAGCCCGTTACTCATTGGTCCATATATGATTTCTTACTCAGACTTAATATTTTTATTGCCTGTTCTTCAACTGGCTTGAGTAAGAAAAAAAAACCTTGTTGCCATTGTAGTATTAAAAATTGTATGGTTTAATCGTCTTTAAGTAGGTCCGAGAATGGGATATTTCTTGCATATTTTATTAATAACTTTATTTCGTAGCGGTTTAAATATTGTTTCATCTCTGCTTTCGGCGCTTTCGGCTTAAAGATATATGGTGACGCGACGAACAAACGTGCAATTCAATTATTGAAATATATATTGGGCGCTTTTAGAGCACTTGGGGTATTTTTAGTTCTGTTAGGGTTTGCACACATTGCTTAATGCCTAAAAATCGTTTTAGCTCGTTGAAGAGCAAGCACTGACAACTAGGATTTGCTTTGCAGCGTTCACAGCTAAAGGAGTATACGAGGGTTTTGAAATAGTGTGGGACCACAAGGCGTATCCAGTGGCTTGCTACCGATCAAATACATCTTGGTAAGTAAGTAACCGAAGTTAACAAGTTGATTTATCATGATCACGATAGCGTTAATTTGAAGTTTATCTGATAGCTTTAATAGCATGTCTCTTCTATTAGATACCAAATGTCTTCCTTTTTGTCGAAATACGGGTCCATGAATGTATTGCCCCGAAATGGGAAATAGTGCCTGAAAAAAGAAGCGCGGCCCAAATGGTAAGGCGCGTTTTTGTTAATATCCTAATGATTTGCATGCTCTATCATCGAAATCACATGAGCGTTTTGCCCAAAATGAGTTATCTGTCCTGATCAAAGGACCGTCCTTGTATATAAGAGGAGTTCTCTATAGTTTCCAGTCGTTCATTTTAACACAACAAAACAAACAATTTGAAAACGAAGAAAGTGACAAGCCAGTTTCTCTCTCAAGTTTTAGGATATAAAGACTGACCGATGCACGGCCGGAATGCCAATTTTTTTAAGCTCTTTACGGCGACTCAGTGGCCAATTTTCCGGCATTTCATAGTTTGGGGTTAAATCACCGTCATGCTTCAGTTTTCACTTGACAGATCATCATGAGAAGGTAATTCTGTTGTTTGAAAGCCTACTCACTACTCGTTTTTCAAAGATCATTGTCCCCTTGCAAGTTTCAGTCAGATGTGGTATCGCACAAAGATGTTCCGTGCAAAGAAAATAGTTGATTTTGAAATCAATACTTGGAGTGAAAATGTATTTTAAATAAGCAGACCTTCCCCACACTATTCTTAATCTTGTTATTACAGCAGACCTGATTACATACATTCTCATTACAAGACAACCGCATGACCTTACAGGTCTTTTAATCCTCACTGTTTTAGACCCGCAAAAAGGCCAAAAGCCATGACATTTCCTGAAAATTCAATTTCTCCGTCAAATCCAGTTACCTTTCAAAAATAGTGATATATGAACAGGCTGCATGCGATCGGTCATCAATTTGGCGTCAATTCTTACCTTTAATTGTGTTCCATTCTGTCCTTAATTCCATTGTGTCATCCTTATTGTGGTAAGAACGTCTCAAGGTTGCGCAAGCCAAGAAAATGTTCTTTTGTTTTTGGTTTAGAATATAAGTTGATTTCGTGGCTTTGCATAGCTTTCGCTCTTTCGTCTGATTTCGGCTTCTTATTGAGCCAGTGTGAAGAGCTGGTGCTCGGCGAATCGAACGTTCTAGTCCAATTTTCTCAAAGATTCGATCAGTACTTATATGGCTGATCTTCTAAGATAAGCCTTATAAGTCCTCAAGTTAGCGAACCTGCTTACACCATTCAATCCATACTAACTGATAAAACAACAATTCTAATTCTTCTACCTCCGGCCACAAATTCTACGTCTCTGTCTCTTTGGTTGATCTCGTAAGAAAGTACATTTAAAAGGACATATGACCGTGCAGAAATGGACTGGACAATCTGCGAGCCAGCGAGTCATGCGAACCATGCGAAATTCGCATTTAAGTCTAAGCACCCATTTCAAATAGCGCTGATAAACCTGTTATTAAGTCTAAGCACCCATTTTAAAACGGTTAGCTTTCAATAACTGTGTCTCTCGCATGCTGACTCGCATGGCTCGCGATGTTGGCTCGCATGACTCGTTCTGAAATAAGGGTTGCTTTCCATTAAGCCAAAATTTCCGGAAATTTCGGGCTGAAGTTAAATGGAAAGGTCCGTTTCGGTTCGGTCCGACCGAAATATTTGGGACCAACTCTGGAGGTGGTCCTCTTTGACCGGTCGGTCAAATCCGACCGAAACGTGCCGTTCCATTTACACAAATTCTCGTTTCCAGTCGCGTTTCACTATGCTGTAACCGAAATTTCGGTGGAAACGTAAATGGAACGCTTCGGTCCGCTAGAAAATTGACTTTTGATGAAAAATGTCGTTCCATTTTTCCTTGGTTGGTTCGGAATCCACTGGTCTCGGACAGAGTTCTCCAACCGTCCTCGCCTCCAGCTCTTTCTCAAGAAGTTATATTTCGACCTGGAATTTAGGGCTTTCAGCTTGTGAAAACATCCTTCACCTCGCTGTCACCCTTCATAAAACACTATGACTAAGTTCTTCACCTACTTCTTCGAAGTAATTGTCCATGGTATAGAGAGCGAATTTTAAACTCTAATGGTATAGTAGAGAGTAGTGTAATATTGCATGCGTTGTGTGACTCGTGTAACGGCCCCAGCATGCTTTGGAGCGGTTATTAGTGGAACAAAAGACACGTGCTGGACTCGGTTGTTGTATTTCTTGTTCACATTAAAGACATCACAATCCATCAAAAGTAGAACGAAGCAAAAACATTTTGTATCAAAATGCTGCTATCTCTTACCCAGACGGGAAGTGTCTTGCGGGTACGACGGTTGCAATTCTTGGCACGATTTCCCTACTCAAAATTAGGTAATTAGTAAAATCCCTTCTGAAAAAAAGAGATCTGCTAATTATAAACTAGCTAAGGAAATAAAGAAATGTATTTATCGGAAATAAGAGATCTTATCATAGTTTTGGAAGCCATCTTGATGGGTAGGCAAACGTGTCCGAAATAACAGTGTTTCTGTAGGAATCTGCGTTAAAATAACTTGAGGAAACCTTGAATGTAGAAACATTTGTGAATGGTAATCTTTAGTTGCTAACCTAAGGATTTTACTGACAAAATTTGAGGATCCTACCTGCACTAGAATTTGCCCAGCGGAATTTTAAATTTTCGCTAAGTCAGACATGCGTCTGTGGGAACAAATTACAGACAGGAACCCATGACCCGGAGCCTACAACTCTAATGTGTTCGTGTAACGGCGTTTTCACAGACCGATTTATTGTTAGATTGAATTTCCAGCGAATGAGACTTCCACAGGAGCCCGATGACCAATTACAAGAAATTAAGCTGACGTCATAGGGTCACCGAACCGGAACTGCCTTTGTTTTTTTACCTAATTCGCGGGAAGGGCCAGTCTAAAAATAAACCTACTTGTGAAAACGCCGTTTCACAGACGCTGTATGGAAGTTGCACGCTCCAGATGGGCTCCTGTTACAGACAAATGTATAAGGGAAATTAAAAAGGTCGCTGGGCAAATTCTAGTTCAGGTAGGATTCGCAACTGAAGTTTGCCACTCACAAATTTTTCTACATTCAAAGTCCTTTCAGGTTATTTTAACGCAGATTCCCATAGAAACAAATAGCGAACTTAAGCACGCGCGTTTTTAAGACGCGGACAGCAACCGGAAGAGGACATTTCGCGTGCCAGGACAGTGTTGTCCCCCAGATTTTTATACTAATCATCTCCAATGGAGAAAATATTCTTAGCAATATAAAAGTGGTTGTGTGGCGACAAGTTAACAATGAAAACGGCTGACTTCCGGTTGCCGTCCGCGTCTCAAAAATGGGCGTGCTTAAGCTCCCTACTAGTGCTGTTATTTCGGACGCGTTTGCCTAGCCGTCAAGATGGCTTCCAAAATCGTGAAAAGGCCGTGATAAGCTCACATGCACGCGAAAATAAACCCGAGCGCTCCGATTTAGAAACGATGATGTTCCGAATGCAGTCACATTCTGACAGTTGCTCAACCACTGGGCTACGCGAAGAAGGTAAATTACTAAGTCCAACCGAGAAACGCCCTGCAACTACTAGGATAGGAAAATGCAGGAGATAGTAAATCAGTTTTAACATTTTTTGTGAACAGGAGATTGGAGAAAAAACGACCATTATTAGCCATAAAAACCAAACCGGCTTCGGCTGTTGATTTTTTTTTTCAAAACAATTTTCATCCTTGAGTTCATATCATGTGGGCAATTCGAGCCAAAGGAATGCAGTTAGTTGCCCTTTTTATATGCATGGCTGGAGGAAGATGAGTACAGAGAAAACTTGTATCCAAGCGCCGTTTTCCGGCTGTCAATTCCTTCGCTACAAACTAAGCGTTAAGCTGTCAATGTTATTGGGCCTTTATAATAGAAGGCCTTCTTCTGGCCGGCCTTAAGCCTATAATTCAATATATCCGATATATTGAATTATCGGCTTCAGTTCCGTATTCTGGCACTAAGCACTGTAAAGAAGCTCCTATTTTGAGTAGGACGGAGAGGGAGAGTGCTTACGCGTCTCCCTCCCAGTACTGACCAGCTTTGACTCGTCTCCGAAGATTCTTATCAATGAAGAACGAAAAGGGCTGCCTTTTTCCTCCCTTAAATGTCTCTACTAAAAAAGTTACCAAGCTCATTACTTTCAGACTCTGGTTTTCGATTGCCCTTTTTGTCACGAATATTAAGTTTTTGAGACGACCCGCTATTAGATATCTTAAAACTGGTTCCCACTGTGCGATAATTTGTCTTGTGGTCAGTGTTCATTTTGCTGTATTTTTCACCTTTCAAGTCTGGTTAATTTTAGTAAAATTGTGTTCCAACCCAGCAGACCGGCTGAGTGGAAGTGTCTTTGACCCCCGATGCTAACGAGGCATTATCGATGCACTTGAGTACCGCTAGGCACCGAAATGAGTTCAAAGTCGTGACATAGATACCTCGTTTGTAAGTCGTTTGATGTACATCGATATAAAAAACCATCGCGATGTATTTCTCGTGATCAAAAATTTCTTTTCATTACGGCTTCATTGTTCTCAGTTAGCGCTACACTGACCTCAGTGACATTACTGCAAGCTACTTAGCCAGTCGTCACAAGCAATGCCTTGCGCTTATCCTTTTACATGTTAGCTTTTGTGGGCTTTTAATGCAGACGGCATCTTTGAAATAATTGCCCCGTAAATTTTGAGGGTTAATTTTATTGAAAAGGATTAAAGAAAGGATGCCACTAGAGGAAAACGCGGTACATCAGCATTGGTTGCTTCGCGTGAGAAAACAAAGGTTTTTAGCAATCCCGCAACCAGCGCGGCCATATATATATAATGATCCGGAATCTACGATCAAGTTGTACGAAAGCAGAGCCGATTCTTCTTTAGTAAAATGATGGATTCATGAACACACCGACAATTTGATCATACCAGGGTGGACAAGACGCGGGGAAAAAGGCAACCAGTGCCAAGTTTCAGCAATCTCAAAATTCACACTGGGAATCACTGCATCTTCGTTACCCTGACTCCACTTGTTCACTACATGCTTTAATAAATGTTTTTGGCAAAATTCCGCATACCAATTCCGGTATGAAGGTTAGAACGTTCGAGTTGGAAGCATACTTTTACGATGGCATTAAGTTCGCCCAAGTCTAATTCGGTATTTACAAATTCAATTTGTTATAAATGTCTTTCAAACCTACTTAATCCTTCAACCAAGTTTATTAGCGTATTGGACGTAGCCACACATAGTTGCACGGTTACAATGCGTGTGGTAGTGTTTGCTACTGAAATTTTACCCGAAGGACGAATTCCACCGGCTCGTGTCAGATAGAGAGCTTTACATTCTAGGAGGGGAGAGGAACGGTTTAGGGAGGATGGGTGAAACGGCCAAAAAAATAGTGGGAGGAGGGAGAAAGTACGTTAAAATATTGGGTGAAGAGAGAAACAGCGTGAAATGGGAGAAGGCGGGGAGTATGGCTTAGGAGTAGACCTGGTGTGTGCTTGTAATTATTTACGGTTAATTGTTACCTACTTTTCAGTAGTGTGGGGATTGTGCTCTGATGGACTTTGTGCCCTGCCCATCTGGGCCCGGTTGTTCAAAAGCCGATTAGCGCTAATCCCAGATTAAAAATTAACCAAGGAGTTCATTTTTCTATTCCCAAATGCTTTTCGACGCTGATAATCGGCAAAACTTTAAAGTTTACGCTAATCCTGGATTAAGGAAATTCCTATGAAAATGACGTACTATCCAGATTATTTTCAAACTTGGTACAATTGATATTCATATACAGGACATTTAAAACATGCAATAAAAAGATGGGGTCACCGTGCTGCTTTTCCCGCTGTATACTCTTTATTTTAAGCGTTTTTTACCAAATTTCGCGAGACGCGTTCGAAACTAGATCAACCGGTAAAATTGTTGTTATGTAGCAAAAGCTACGGAATATTACTGAAAACTTGAACCTGCTTGTTTGTCCGGGCTATAATCTTTAAGTAAAGTGATTTCAAATAGCTCAATCTTGCAAAGAAATGTAAGCAAATTGAACCGCTACAGTCATGACCTTGCACTCAGTGTCAGGCTCCAAATGCAGTTTCACGTCCTTTAATATAGGTAAATACTACAACCTCTACCATCCAACATTTTTTCTCCTTAAAATATGTTTTCCGTGCTGGGTGTACCTAAAAACAAGTAAATAGAACCATTTAAAATGGGTGGTCACCGTGCTCGTTTCTTCGCAACAAGATGATAAGTGGATGGCAAAGGGGCAATTTCGGCTTCAAAATCATCATTTTCCGCAAAAAGGACTGGGACGAGTTCCAAAACAACACCTTCTTAACCGAGAAGAGTTATCATGATTGCACCTACTAACTCTTGAACAGCAAAAGCGGCCTTTGTTGCCTCTCTTCAGATGGCCGGCGCGAAACGCCACCATCTTCGAAGTCGCAATGTTATGCGCACTATGCGCAGTATGAGATGCGCGGTGCAAAACAAGGGAATCACCTTAAGTTAATCGGCTTTCGAACAACTGGGACCTAGACTTTGTACCTTAGTTTACGTTCCTCTCTGGTAGCGGATTGTTGTTAACGGGGCCTGTACCTTTTTCAATTTTACTTGGGCCCTTTGGCCCTCGTAGATAAACTTTTAAACTCTTCTGCCAAAAAAAAAAAAAAACAAGGTCTAGGGTTTGGGGATACTGACTATAAAGTTTCATTCCGTTTTAAGGGTACGTTAGGGTCATATATCAAATGTGCGCAAAGAGATTACATGCAATAGTCAACTTAACGTTATGATGCGCTTTCAAATCTTAAGAAATATATTTATTTTTGACCTTGGAATCGCGCTTTCGGCATTCCGACATACCATCGATAACGTCGCCGTGTTGTGGCCTTTGCAGCAATTAAGCTGTCTCTCAAACATTGATCTTCTGGCACTGTGTTACGTAAACCCCCAAGATATTTTGGTCAAGGTCTGCAGGTTTGGAAAGGCTACAAAGGTAGGGTACACTCTTCAAAGGTAAGCTCTGCTGGTATTAAATGTTAAATTTAATAGTATGTATAGGTATTCAAAGTCTTCAAAGTCACAATAGGGCGGTTTGGCCAGTAGACGGGAGCAAAAAAGAAGTCTGGGCTATAATAACAAAACAAGGGCATGCGCAGGAGCGCCAGCCGCGGACAACGCTCGAGTATATTTTATACGAACACTCTCACGTCCAAGGTAAACCGCAGCCAAGATAAGCACAGCCCAAAACCCCTAGGCCAGGTAAGGCCGCGGTTTGAGCTAGCTGCGGATGGAGTAAGCCACGAACTTCGATTTTGTACCATTTAAACGGGGTGTTCGCGTCTTATGTAAGCCGCGGCTTATTTTCTCTCGTATAAACGGCGCTAATATCTGGTGGAAATTAGACTGCAAGGGTAGTATTGTTGGTTTTCACTCACGTGATCAACAGGCATGTTTTTCAACGAAAACAAAAGGAAGCGTTTGCATAATAATAGAGTTCAATTCCCGGAGGATTTGGTCGAGGCAACCAACATGGCTGCCTTTTCTTTGTTTAGGGGCACCAACATGGCGGTCGTGACGTCATGTGAAAACCGAGAATTACGTCACATAATCCCGTCAAAGGACTGATCTGGGAGAAAGTTGAAAAATCAGGGAGGAAGGAGAAACGGCCAAAAATATTAGGGAGGAGGGAGAAAAATGAGTTTAAAATGAGGAGATGAGATATTTGCTTACCCGTTCCTCTTCCCTCTTCTAGAACAACATTGAGCGCGCGCAAACCAAAACGTGATACCGTTGTCATTTTAGTACGCGGTTCTGTAAAAATGTTGTTGTGTCAAAACAATTCAACAACACGGTAGCCCTTTTGGCATTGTTTGAGCAGCAAGAAGACTCAGCTACCAGCCGAATAAGAATAACTGAGCAACCTATGCTGCCAACAAAGAGTAATCGACCGGGTTAGAAATTTTCTAACTATTTTCGCTAAAAACGGGCAGTCAAATCTCGTACTCGTTCTCGTCCTCGTCCGAGAATCTAAAGCTCTCAAGTGTCGCAGTCACTACGGTTAAGCTGCTTAACCATTGCATTTCTAGGCGACTTGATTAAACTTAATACATTTTCATGAAAATTTGCTATTTCTTAAGCTAATACGATTTTAACTGGCCAGTTGGGATAATGTGAATCGACAGATAACCGACCGTAAATTCCCACGGGAAAGAACAACTAGACTATGTTAAATTTAATTAAGCAGCCTTTTCTCGAGTCGGTGAACAGCCATTGAGGGCAGGATTGGAGTCAGCCATCATATTACAGAAGCCTTCACGCATTAATTTGAGTTTCGAAACACGTTTATTGTTCCTTGGCGTTGATTCACGCCTTGCTATGAGTACATTTTGCTCTTCTTTATAGGAACCTCTTCACAAGCAGGAATCGCAAAAAGTATCATTTAAAAGCTTCTACAAGTTTCTTTTCAGAATTTTTAGTTTCTAAAACTCAGGAAAATGTTTAGCTTTTTTGTGGTTAATTGAAAGGGAACGTTGACCAATTTTCCTGTGGCTCTCGTGCTTTCTGCTTCCTGGAGACAGCACTGCAAATGGGGCAACTTCCTTCCCATGAGAAGGGGGAGATTGGGAACTTTTAACGCTACGTCACAAATTCAAATTCGTCTTGTCCTTCTCGCAACCACACAAATTTCCAGTTCACTCACCTATTTCTGTCAAGGCATTGACTTTTTTTGAGATTCTCAGTGTTTATACAATTATATAATTGCATGAAAAAATTGTTCTTCCGTTCGACGAAGGAGAACGCATGCTAATCGTATCACTCCCACGGGATGTCCCGCGAGTATCGATCGTGATGCCACCCGATTTCAGTGTTTGGGACGCCGTCTTGTTCTGTCACAAATAACCTCATGTATTCCACAATTGTCGTTAATGAAAGTATTAGCAACAAGATAACAGTCAAAATTCTTATAGTAGTGTGATACCTTCACTACTAAACAAATTCTAGAAAGGGTTCAGAACGATTCTACTTTCAAATCCCTCGTCCATGACAAAACAGGAATTGAATGCACCTCACTAATCCTTGCTAGTTATTGAAATATCATCATACATCTTTTTTGGCTGCATCTTTCTTAAATTTATAAGAGCGGTGCGATCAGACTCCTGAATGTTAGATAACAGTAACTAGATTAGATTAGTCTGCAAAACACTGGACCAGAAGACTATTCGTGTTAACGCCGTCGAATTTGTGTCATTCAAGTCTCAAATTAAATCTGTTAAAGGAGGAGCAGCTTACCGTTGGGTATTTCGTCCGTTTATCTTTCCCATTTCAAACGGTTGGAGAATGAACTTCGAAAAGAGCTGAAGATGGACGAAAACCAAGTATTGAGTTTTTTGTGCGCCTTTACCGCTTCCAGAGAACCTTTGCCAGTAGGGTTTGTTTCTAGACTGTTGAACCCAAATGGAAGGTCCTTGTCTGAGGAGAGTTAGCTCGCGAAAACAAAAGTCATCTGTTGGAAGAAATATGCTGATTTAGTTGTAAAGGCTTTTAAGGATTCAAATCACATGATTAGTGCAATTGTATCAGGGTTCCTCTATTGTGTAAGTGCTTCGTTAACAGTTTTTATGCGAGTGGAATGTATTAGTCAGGAATTTAGCACTAAGTTTATTCATTTTGCAGATTTTCCTCATAAAAGGTTTTAATTTAGTTACTTTCACTTCCTTTTCGTTTTTCGCTCTTCGAACAGCTTTTTCATTCGGGTTGTATCAGTTTCTCCGCAGTTGTTACGTTAGTCGTCCAGCCACAAACAACTGTCAGCGTCGTTTTTTTTCCGTCGAGTTCGTTTCACTATAGATCGTTTTCACTGACACGCAAGAAAAAAATTAAAATCGAAACCGTTCAATAAAATAAGCAGAAAACTTGGAATGTTGTAGGAGACACATTTATAAATCACCTCACCAATTCTCAGGTCTGTACGGCACATCGTTTCTGAGTTATTTGTCGAAGTGTTTCACGCAACTTTATAGAGTTTTGTATGGAGCCGCGATGTTGGTGCACCACCGTTGTGCACCAACATGGCGGCCAGAAATCCAGACGAACATCTGGAAATTACTTAGCGACGAAAGCACCTACTTTTCACCCATGAGATAAAATACATGTGTATGAACACATCTCATAACGTGCTTGAATCGCTCAGACTGCTGAGATTCATAGGCATAGAAATTTTTTTCACCCAAATAACTTTGTATCATGGTGTCACGCAAGGTGACAATTCGGAAATTTAAAATGCTGTATTTTCGAAACGAAAGACGTCATGGAACTGGAAATTTGAAAAAAGATTTATTTCTAGGTCATGCTCAACCTCCCAAAGATAAAAATTCAAAACACCTTGCGGTTTTATCTTAGAAGTTGATGATGTCACCGTGAAAACCATCTATATAAGTTGATTTTGTATCGCTTTGTGTTCTGTTTTTTGTGTTTGTTCCGCCTCAGTCGCCATCATCATCATCATCATCATCATCATGATAATAATAATAATAATAATAATAATAATAATAATAATAATAATAATAATAATGTCAAGGAAGCAATAACCAAACTAGCCCCAGCCCCCTCTCAAAGAACAGTGTGCAAACGTGATCAAGAGAAAGCGAAAGTGAAGTGCACCAGGTTTTCGTACCGAATAGCGAACTTTTGGTGGAAAAAGGCAGAATACCTTCACAAGGGAATTGTTACTAGCTCTGAAGTTATTGGTCGTGGAGAAAGGGATTATTCAGAGTGGTTCACTGGGGAAAAAACAACCCTGATTCGGAAACCAGGTACGTTCTCCAGCGAGAATCAGAGATCAATTGCGTGCCTTATCACCCAGTATATGTGGTTTACATCGTGTTTGCTACGCCCTATGGATTTTCACTTTGACAAACACGGGTTACTAGAGAATGAGCAGAGAGGTGTCAGGCCAAAATGCAGTGGGACTATGTAACACCTGATGATAGGTAAGATGGTCTGTCAAGATAGTCGGAATCCAAAGAGAAATATTAGCATGGCTTGGATCGATGTGAAAAAAAGCATTCGATTCTGTCAGCCACGAGTGGTTGGTTGAGATGATGAGGCTCGTTAAATTCTCGGCATGGATGTGTGAAACAGTTGCTACTCTATGTAAGACTTGGAATGCAGGAATTGCAGCAATGACCAAACAAGGCCGCAAGACTTCCGACATCGTCCGCTTTAATAAAGGGCTACCCCTAAAGGTGACCTCCTGAGCCTGAGGCTTTTTACACTTTTCAACTCCATAGCGTGGATTTTGAAAGCTTCAGAGGGGTACATGATGTCAAGACCGGTTGTGGGCAAGATTACTCATCTGTTTTAATAATGATGACTTGAAACTCTTCTCAACTTCACACAGCAAGCTAGACAGAGTGATGAAGGCAACCAAAGGGGTCATGGAAGATGTTGAACTAGTATGGAACGAGAAAAAGGGTTCTACAGCTCATGTCAAGCGCGGTTCACTAAGCAGTGACACAGTTATAGGGGGCGCTCAGGTTGTAAAGGCCCTGAAAGAAGGAGAGACTTATAACTTTCTAGAGTGCTTGTAGAACGCGAGGCAGGAAGATGAACTGGTACTGTGTGGAGTATCTAAAATATATCTTCAAAGTTTATCTGTTCTCTGGACCACGCAGTCCGCTGTCGGATTATCACAAAGTGATTGCCTCTCACCAGTGCGCTTTACCAATCCTGGCTTACGCAATGTGGTCGCAACCATGGCCTCTGTCCGAATTAAAGCAACTGGATAGAGAAACAAGGAAGGTAATCAAAGAAAGCGGTGGTAGCCATCCATCGGCTTCTACTGAGCTTCTTTACCTTCCCAGAACATCTAGAGGTAGAGGCCTGAGGTGTGTCGAGTGTGAGTACAAGCTCACTAAAGTGGAGGCCGCTGTCAAACTCTTCTCAAACCGAGATGATATTATGTCCATGGTTCGAGCGTTTGAGAGTGAGGCGCGGTGGCCTCATGGTTAGTGCGCTCCACTCCAGATCGAGTGGTCCGGGTTCGGGTCCTGGCCGGGGACATTGTGTTGTGTTCTTAGGCAAGACACTTTATTCTCACAGTGCCTCTCTCCACCCAGATGCATAGATGGGTACTGGCGAATTTAACGCTGTGGGTAACCCTGCGGTGGACTAGCATCCCATCCAGGGGGGAGTAGAAATACTCCTAGTCGCTTCATGCTACAGAAACCGGAGATAAGCGCCGGCCTGATGGACCTTCTAGGCTCGTAGCAGACTTTACCTACCTACCTTAGAGCGTTTGAAGAGAGAGAAATGTGTTCAAAGGGGAAGAAGATCTCTCAAAAATGGTGCAACGAAATATGCAGTCAAGATGGGGCGTAAGTCTAGATTTCACATACCCTCACCCAGGGGTTTACAACGAGTTAGGAGAGAAGTATCAAGGTAAAGGTATTCGGGAAGGAATGTCGGAAGAAAGAACACAGTAAGAGAGAACAGGCGCGATACGAGACCAGGTGCCCGTTTCTCGAAAGTCCCGAAAATTTTTCGGGCCCGAAAAGTCATTTGTGAACCCAGCAACCGCTTGTTCTGGAAAGCCGGTCTTTTATAATGTTTCAGTTCAAGGTAACAAAAAGAAAAATGACTGTGAAGTTTAACGACTTAAATCCTCTCCGTTCTTCTTGAGATACAGAGGGAATTGTGACACCCGAAAATGGCCCGTTAAGTCTCGGGACTTTTGAGGAACGGGCCCCAGCACTGGCAACTGCTAAGTTCTTCAAAGAACGGTGAGCGGATGAAGATCTGGTAAATTGCTTCAATTGCTCTTCATAAATGGAGGCTTGCTCCCTCGCGTACTATCGCAGGCACCTTCGAGCTATATAACCAACTGCTTCCAACAAAGCTGTACTTTTACCAAAACAAAACAGGAAAACCTACCACAATGGTGTACCACAATTTCAAGATTTATAAACCTACGGTACCACAATGTCAAGTGTAGGTTACGTGGGAAGGGCACATGTAGTATCATGTTGCAGTGCAATGTCGCAGGGTAAATACCTCGCAAGACACAATGGGGTTGTGAAGATTATTTTCTCATAGAGAAAACTCCGCCCTGGTACTCCCAGACAACTCCAAAGCCAGAATATCACACGGAAAGAGCAAGTGCTTTTTGGGACGTTCCCTTGTTTACAGAAAACACCGAGGTCAGAGTAAATCGGATTGATGCGAGGATCGTGGATTTGGAGGCGAGAAGAGTCAACCTTCTGGAGATGACCTGCCCCAGGATTGAAAACCGAGCGCAGAAGAACCAAGAGAAAACCAGCAAGTATATGCACCACTGCGGTGGGAGCTGTCCCAACAATTCCCTGGTTATTAGAGTAACCCAACATAACATCATGATGGATGTCTTGGGCGGCTACTCGAAGGATACAGCCAAGAGCGCGCGGGAGATGCTGGGAATGCAGAAAGCGGAAGACGCCTTATTGCGAATGCAGAAAGCAGTCACTTTAAGGGCCCTACATATAGATAGCCTTGGACATTGCAAGGTTTGCGCGGCACTTGGATTTTAGAAGTTAGGAATTTCGGGTCCTAACGCTTACTTTATCTTTTAAGAGTTTCACAATATGTTGAAATATAGAGTGTTGAAAATGCTGGAGATGACGTACTAAAAATGATACTAAAAATCTTTTCTCATGATAAAATGCACTTCTACAGTCAGTAAGCTTATATACACTTACAGAAAGCGAACTACAAATATTTACCCTGAGTTCGAGTTGTGTTGAAAAGAATAAAAGCTTTATTCAAGCAAATTTCGCTATAAACATGCACTGAAACAATAAAAATACACATTGATAATTTTCACGATTGATTATAGTTTGAACGTGGGCATCTACAAAGAATTACATCAGTTTCTGTCAAGCTCGGCTGAAATTATGCGACATGTAAATCAAGCTACATTTATAAATTTACCAGCATCTTCCTCTTCACGGACACTGCTATCTTGTTGTATTTTTGCTTTTTTCCTTCGGCTGGGTTTGGTTTCAGAGACAACCTCCCCGCCGCTGAAGGCTACAAAAGAATGCAGAGATTCCATTTCACTCGCTGGCATCAGAACTACAACCTAAAACACGGCATTTACGTTGAGTAAACAACTCGAAAACAATCGATATGCTTTCACAAGTGAAACAACAAAAATAAGAAGTTAAAATGCATGTATATGAAGTACGATACCTGTCTAAATTCTTCTGTAGATGCCATTCTCGTTGTTTTCGCTGACCTTTTTACAAAGAAAGCAAACAGACCTTCCCTTGTGCGGTCGCCTCCAGTTCTTCGTACGAATTTCGCGAGAGTACGACACGCCTGGTTGAATAAGCCAATCAAAGCAGAGTATTCCAATTTCTGATTGACGGGCTGAGCCGCTCAGCCACCATTATAGGCTCGCTCCGTGTTTTTAAGAAGCTTAATGATGGTCTCTGTGATTAAAAAAAAAAACGCATTTTGGGGAAAAAAAAAACAAAACAAGGAAGAGAAAACGGCTCAAGTGGTGTGATTTGTGGTTTATAAGTGTGGTAACCCGGCTTCTATTCCTGAATTTATTGAATCCCTGCAGTTCATTATCGCGATCCACTGAGATCAGCTTAATTAAGACGTTACAATAACACGTCTCCAGTTCTTCTAAATGGCTCTTCCATTGGCTGGTCAGCCTAAACAGTCAGCAACATCGACGCATCCGCTGAACGAAAATTAAGCTTAACCAAAAGCTTTTTATTTCTTAAGTATCCACTTGGCCTGGGGTTTGAGTGTTTATTATAAGGTCAACATATTAACTGTTTTACTTGCATTTTTCAGAGCTTACCTCCAAGATATGCACAGTCGGAAAAAAAACTCGAAATTTTGGAATATTTGAGATTATGAGTGTTAGATTTATTATACGTTAGAAACGAGCAAATTGTCGTGACGACCCGTGCAAAACAATGCCCGAGTAATATATTCGTTTTTGTTTTTAGTCCATGTTAAGATTTTTATTCATCCAAACGATGGGCGCTTTCCATTCGGCCAAAAATTTCGTGAAGACTGGAAAAGGAATCGACTGCATGGAACGGAAATACTTCGGAAACAATCGGGTTTACCCCGCGAAGTGGTCCTGAAGTTCCGGAATTTCGACAGAACCCGAAAATTTCCGTCCCATTGGTTCGTTCCTCCTCGGGCGTAAATGCTGTTTGCATGCATTTTTCGGCGATACCCATTGATGTGATGGGTCTCGAGCGGGCAACCGGAAAATGCTGTTCCACTTGCCACATGAAATTATCGAAATTTTCAACTAAAACTTCTGGTCGACTGGAAAGCGCCCGATATTATCACGTTACATACTTGTTCATAGGATCTTATTCCCGAAAAGGATCACAGACTGAGATGAATCGTAGCTGAGCTTGCGATGACCAATCAAAGTTTCGCAGTTGCTTCATTAACTAACAGCACGAACCCTGTCTTGATGGGTTTTGAATCGACGATTCGACAGCAAAAAAAAAAAAAAGGCAGAGAATTCGAAAAACACCTTCATGGTTCTTTAGATGTTACCTGTAAAATTCTTTCTCAGGTTGAATCCGTTTTGACCTATGTTAAATTGATGATCCTCATTTTACTTAGGTTGAATACGCACTCACGGATGCATTGAAGCCTAAATTAGGGAATAATTAGGGCCTGGTTAGGACTGATTAGTTTGGTTATTATACATGGATATCAAATGACTTCTATACCGGCGAAAGTATATAATGAAAAGAACTGTTTTGGTTGAGCGTGTTTGTAGCTAAGTTGAACTGTGGTGGTGAAGACACATGACTAGAGATTTGGAGGATCAAAGTTCGAGTACTGGTAAATGCATAGTACGGTTCTTTGTTTCCTTTTGTAATAATGATGATGAGATGATACGAAACATGAAGAAGATGTGTTGAAATGCGTAAAACAGAGCTTGAGGGAAGGTATAACTGTTCTCCGTCCTTTTTAGGGGTGTTGACCGCTTCTTTAAACTATGTAGAGTGCATATTCAACCTACAATCTTGGACAAAATAGATGGGAAATTTGTACCCCCCCCCCCTCCAAATCAAGGATGGGAAAATGGCGCGTTTTGGCTTTTGCGAAGCTTCATCCTTGATTTGGGGGGATGGGGGTTTGCTGTTCCATTTCATTCTGTCCAAGATTGTAGCTAGAACGAGGATCACCAATTTAACCGTAAGTAGAAACGGATTCAACCTGAGACTGGATTTAGGACCGACAACATAGATTCTTGTCCGACTAGAGATGTCTTCGCGTCTTTTAACCCGACAACGAATCCGTTTTTAATTGAGTTTCCCACCTGGGTCTGTGGGAGGGGTCAATTTCCCCCCCCCCCCACCACCCCCCGTGCCATGATATGGGAAATTTGTCTGAACTGGGCCACCAGAAAACGACAAATTTAAAATATGACAAGCATTGCGCACACTGTGTGGCCGTGCAGCGTATGTCCAGAGCTTCTGATGTCAAGATATAACTTTTTTTTTTATAAATTCCACGTGAAGAATCTTAACTTTATTAAGGAAAGGAAGTATTAGGAGAAATGGAATAGCATAATCCCATTTACATTTGTTTTTTTTTGAATTGTTGCGCAGTCGTTTGATGATTACCGTGATTATTATATTGATGATAATGATGATGATGATGACGATAATTGCACCTTGGATAAATACTACCAAAATGTAGGCTGCCAGTGGCGGGGGATGAGGTCGTGTTGTGTCTTATCGACCCTTTCGAATACTGAACAATCAATACAGAACGAGATAATTCAACTCTTTAAATAGGGATTACTCTTCTTAATCTGGCCTCTTTTTTGCTTTTTTTGAATATCCAAGTAAAATTAATACTTCCAAAGATCATTTAAAACTCCTTTTCTCCCAGCTGGAGTCTAGTCCATGACCTACCCGGAGAAGAAAGATCTGCCACTGAGCAAGAAAATACCTTTGAAATCTACGCTATTAATTAAACTGTTAAGCTTTTTGAAACAATTCCGCAGCAGTCCCGCCGCTGCATGCATTCCCGTGAATGTCGGCCATGCGCAGAAGAAGTACTGAAACATCAAGTCTTGTTTTTGGATTCGCTCTTTACCTAAGGACGAAGACGATTTTGTTTATAAGTTCACCTTTAAGTATCATGAAAACATCTCTGAACTGGTATAAGTTGTTTTATGGACGAGAAAGATCCGACGCGGCGAATTTTGTTTCGAAAACGAACGATCTACTAAATCTCGCCGGTTTCACAGACAACCCGACGCTTGGTACAAGGCATCCCAGCCAAGCCCTTGATTTGCTGTTGACATCTTAAAATCAGATCACCTGTGCCGCGGTTCGTTCAGCAACATATAGCTACAAGAAAAACATGTCTGAAGAATACTTGGTCATTTAGTTGGAATAAGAGAACTCTTAATTAACTCTTTGCTCCAACGAGTCCCCTGTCGAGTTCTGAGCTGAGTTACGCAAAAATGTGCTTAAATCATTGTTCTTCCAATCATCTATTCTGACTTTTTAACGTTTGTTGTCCAGGACCTCCCTTAATACGTTTTAACTAGTATTATTGGGTCAAGTAATAATAATAATAATAATAATAATAATAAGTGGTCACTGGCCAAGCCGTGAAAAGTTATCGATTCAAAGCGTATTTAAATATAATTATCTTTAACAAAGTATTTTTTTACTAAAAGAAGCATTTTACATGATGTTTTGTACGTTTTTATGTGACAAAAAATAAGATGAATTTGTCCCGGCCCGGCTAAAAATATTATTTCTTGAGATGATGTCAGTTGAGCCGTCATAAAGATTGCATGACACCACTGGTGAGATGGGGACGGTTTTCTAGACCGAGTCAGGCTAAAGCAAACGGAAGCCAGATTAAGAAGATTAATCCCGATTTAAAGAAATACTCGTCTGTAGAGATTATAGTCACTCGTTTCATCTGCTGTTGTTGTCGTTGCGCAACCAAAACTGTGCATTCGGAGCTCTCTACAATTCAGTATACTCTTGGTGAGAGAGACTGGTGATTTTCGGAGCGATTTTAATTCCTTAGCATTGTTTTGGTGAAGTTGATTGCGCGAGAAGCGACCGAACAGATTGAAAACTGGTGAGTAATTAGTGCTGCTTTTATGATTCGTTTTTGTGTCTAAGGTCAAAGCGATCGGAGCCAATGCAACAATTTTAAGTGCCCATAGCAATGAACCTGTTGAGTTGGAGTAAACTATCAAAATGGTTTGTGATCCGATCTCAACGCGAAATGACGACGATACGCTCGTTTCACCGTCTCTAACGAAATGCTTAAGACTACATTTGACATCTTGAACTCGGTAGTTAAACCGAGTACAGTCAGTACCAAATTTTATTCCCTGAATTCGTTTCCTCATACCTTTGTTTTGGCCTTAGATGAAAAATATTCAGACTGTTTCCGGGAAGGGTTCTTTCAAAATCCGGATCACGGCTACTCTCCTGGTTTGAGGCACAATGGCAAAAAAACTGAGCCAGATAAAGAACAAAGTCAGAACATCTTGCAAAGATAACAACTTTTTGTTGCGAAGAGAGCGACAGCGGCAAAACACTCATTATTATTTTAAATTCAAATGCGGGTTGCAAGACCACGTTCCGAAGCGGCCAAACCTTAAAGGACAGGAATCTGTTCAAATGTTCGTAAATTCCATTGTCGTTCCTTTTAATAATGCTTGTGTTTCGGTGTTATCAATTAACGCTGCGTGAATTCCGTCTCTCCCACAACTCACATATGTTCATTTATCATCGATTGTGTTTGTTCTATCCCCTACATCGCTCGTTTTTGTGTTTTTTAGAGCAAGGTATATTGCTGATTTCTTGCAGTAAATAATTGTTATCGCAAAGAAAAACATTTGTTGCATTGGAGCTGGTGGTTGGGGGTATTTCAACTCGTTCAATCATTGACTCGAAGCTCTGTGTTCCATCCCCTATGTGGCTCGTCCTTACGTCTTTTGGATAAGGTCTGACAGTAAATACCTTTCATCGCAAGGACAAGCATACGTTACATTGGAGCTGGGGTTGAGGGGCATTTCAACTCGTCACAGTTCAATCATCGGCACTGCGCATATTGAAGAATGGCAAGTAAATTACCGTCTCTGTAGACTTCAGTTTGGTCAGATTTCATAAAGTTCGCCGGATAGCAGGCTCAGGTAGGCTCAGACAGGGTTTTCGCGGAGAATCGGCGTCTTTTATTGCAAGCGAAATTTCTATTTTCTATGACGTCTGCCTGCCTAGTTCGAAGAATGAAGAAAAGACTAAGATAGTATCTTGCCTGTTCTTCTTTCATATCATCGCAGTTATCAACGTTAGCCCTACAGTAAAGTCATATATAGTCTGTTCCTTTCCACATCCTCCACTGGGTTCATTAATCTGAACTCCCAAAATCATTTGTTTGATGGAGCACTGTACCAGTTTACAACCGGGGTTCAATGGAATCAAATCTCGTGTATGCCTGAAAAATTGGGACTGCATAGTAATAGTTGTTGCCTTGCATAGTAGTTTGAAGATAGAATCAGCGGTAAACTGGCAACCTTTGTGGCGTTTATATTGCTTTGGCAAGAATCCCCTTACAACTGGGACTTCTTCACACTAACTGAAACATTCCTGGGAAAGTGGGTGGTGAGAGGAATATCATTTGTGCGTGTGGATGTTCAGTTGAGAAATTTCAGAAAGCAACGACAACATTCAATCTTTTTGAATATCCACTTCTCGTATAGTTCAGTCTGCCAGACGATTTGGTGGAAAAGACGAGGTGCCGGGGTCTGTGGAAAACACAGGGTACCAGGGTCTAATTAGGCCTAAGGTTAGCTATAAAAAATGTTTAGGATTTTGTTTTGTACCTGCCGCCGTCACCCCGTGTTATCCACAGACCCCGGCACCCGTGCACCCCGTACCCCGTCTTTTCCACCAAACCGTCTGTCTCTCTTTGTTTGCAGTTTATTTACTTGTCTCTTTCAGTCCCTTCTGCTTATTTTGTTTTCCACGTAAAATGCAGGGAGTTAACTCGAAAACCCCAAGGTTCATTTGTTCCCCTGACTCGAATTTTATTCACATATCTCTTTCTCCATATTTTGTTATATCTTTTATATCTTCAGTATTTGCAAATATGTATTAACTGTAAAGAGTAAATAGAGTATTGTTGTTGTTGTTGTTGTCTAAACCTCAAGATAAGGTTAACAAATAAAACGAACTCTGTTCGAAAATAAAAACTTCAATTTCAAAATAGCCACGGCACAAAATTAGAAAGAAGAAACTTAGTCAAGCAGTAGGGTTTAATTTAACGAAGAAAAATTATGC
>NC_090876.1:10928488-10939984 GCF_036669935.1 Montipora foliosa
TTCATTTTTCAACAATGCCGGAAAGAATTTAGCGCTTTGCACTTGTCTGTTCAGTTTTCGACTATACGTAAAGCCGAAGGATTTAAGTTGCTGTAACACCTGCAGGCATGTCAGCAACTAAGATATCTGCGAAGATTGGGTCCGCAATGAGACAACTTGACGCAGAGATCCAGTGTCCTCGAAAAGGCTGGCGCCTTCTGTAATTTACATCACGAACTCTGAGGAGATTATGCGATAGGCTCTCAGACCCTTGAGGGAGGGTCCCTAATTCGTGGATCTCTCAGCAGATAAAAATCTTGCCATTTTAGCGCCTGATAGTCTCTCCTTTTGTGGCCGGTAAGATGAAGATTCGGATCATCGCGAAAAGTCCATACCGTCTTCTTAACAAAAGGCCCACAGACCATTTTAAGTTGCAAATTGACTGAAAATCTTTTGAACCTGAAACTAGGTAGACACCTGACACGATGAGGTCCAAACATTCACAAACATACCATAAGACGACGCCAATACCCATAGTCTCTTCTGTGAACACTCTTGCATCATCTATGGTCTTTCTTTCTCACCTATAGCTAGCCTGCGAACGCAGACGTATTTCCGGCGTTCGCAGGCTAATCTATCTTCGTTGACAGAGGCGAAATAGAGCGAAGCGCAACTGACTGAGCATGAGAAACTCATCTGCTTTTATGACTTCTGTAAACAAGGAAAACGTATTGGAAGTTTTGGTGAGAAGGAAGTGTCTTTTGACGTATGACATCTGTTAACGAACAATCAGGGGCACCCAGTGTCAATTTACGAAAAATATCTGTTCGGAAGACGATTTGAGATCTAGAATTTTCGGAACATTTGTTGTAAAATTCCTTGCTTGCCTGCCTGTCCTAGGATTTTCGAACATCTAAAACATGATATAATTGCCCATTTTTAACGGACTTTTGCCCTAAAAAGGTCACCTATAATTTTCGGGAGCCTTTTTTCTGGCTGAAATTTTCGAATAGGTACGTTTTGATCCCTATAATTTTCGGATTACTACCCATTCAGCTAGGAAATCCGAACAAATGAAAAATATATAGGGGATAAAAATATTCCTGTATCTTCCCTGTTAAATACTAAAATACGTTTAACAATGCTAAGTTTAAGTGGTTTTGAACTATATTCTCGTTGGGTGCCCCTGGAACAATCCAGTCAAATAAGCTGTCCAGCTGCGCTGACAGAAACTAAGCAGCAGGAATAACCCATAGTCTTGTCAAAAGCAAAAGAAAGAAACTTTAACACCAATACAAAAGAAGGTTGCAAGCCTGCAAATTGCAAGCGGACTAGTCAGGGAAGGTAATTTCTAGACATGTCACCTAAATGCTTACAAAAACCTTAATACATGATGTGCTAACTAAATCTAACATTCTAAAAACCTAGAATAAAAATAACTACGTAGTAAAACATGAAGAATACAGAAGTTAATGAATACAGTAGTACAAGTTGAGCTGCCGACGAAAATCCCAGCATGAAGTGATTCTGTCTGCCGCAACTCAGAAGGCAAGCTTTTCCAAAGCACCGCACCGCTGTAGCTAAAACTGTTTTTCAAAATATACTGGTGCGTGGCATTAGAACAGCAAGCTTGTTCACGGAGTCCCTCAGTCAACAGTAATTTGAAACGTTAGGATCGATTGATGAATAATATTTTTTAAATATTCGGGTGTCAAGACCATTTAAGGACTTAAAGACCGCATAATGGCTTTCTGCATTTGGCGCTGCATACTCAACCTTCAACACCAAAGTTTACCAAATAAGCCGGGGTGCATGGTTGGTGCAGTGGTGAGAGCACTCGCCTCCCACCAATGTGGCCCTTGTTCGATTCCCAGACTGGGCGTCACATGTGGCTTGAGTTTGTTGATTCTCTACTCTGAACCGAGAGGTTTTTCTCCGGGTACTCCGGTTTCCCCTCTCCTGAAAAATCAACATTTGACTTGATTTGCGTTAATTGTTAATCTCAGTTTACAGTGTCCCCAATTAGTGTTCCAGCGCTAGAAGGACTAGACACTTAAATAAAGTTCCTTTCCTCTCCTTTCAATCGATATTAGCGTCATAACTCGAAGCGGTTAAAATTCAGGCAGCGTGGGTTTGGAGCTTCTGTAATTTATGAGAAAGCGTTAAATTGGAGTTCCCCCACACTACACTGTATTAAACAGTCACAGTATGGCCTAACCAAGGCGTTCAAAACTAGCAGGTGAGTCACACGAGGGAGATTAAGATTCTATTCATCTCATCTATTTAATAAACGTATATCTATATCAGCATAACTGTTTTGTCAATGGGAGATTTATAGAACAGAAATTCGATTGTTATTTTCTTGAATCTACATTTCGAGAGGTGCGTCCCAGATCTTTTTGGTATATTGCTCCAAAATTCAAGTTAAGCACCATAATAGAAAAAGAGTTCTTACAGTGAAGGTTCAATCGAGAGTATTTTATATAGAATTTTTCAGAGGAAGAAGATCGCGTGTTATAATGATGAACATCGTGAGTTGGGCTAAGCAAATTAGAAACTGTTCGACAGCACTCCTTTATTGCAGTATAGTGCATTGGCAACGGCATAATATAATGGCATAGCGTGTTCACTAAATTTTTCAAGGTTCATTGAGCGGACAGTCTTTTTTAGCATTAAAATCTTATCTCAATGTATATTAGCTGCCTGACCCCAGGAAATGAGGTGAGGCCACAGGAAATATACTTATGGTAGGACTTAATATATACACGGATTCCAGATATCTTGAATTTTGTTCCACCTAATTTCAGTGGGATGGACCAATTTATCACCGAGGAGAACAACTGAAGGTCGCATGCACAGCCAAGGTTGAATCCGAGATATGCAGCACTTTGAGGAAAAAGCTCTGTCATCCGCGACTTGAACACCTGAGATCGTGAAACGCAGTTTGAATGACACCTTCATAATCTTGAGCCGGGATAAAAAATGAGCCTGACCACACATATACAGACCCCTTCCTTGATACAACTGAATGGTCATTAGAGATTCGGACTGATATCTCTTCAACAGTGTTTGCAGGAAACCTGGCAGGCACCAGACACTGACCAGTTCATAGCAATTTAATCGGAAGCCAAAATCTGGCATTCGGCTTTGGATTAACACACAGTCTTTTTTTGTACAGTAGGGCATCGAGGTCTAGACGCGAGATAGGTGGAAAGATGGATGAATTAATTAGTTTTAAACCTCGCAGTACAAAACTGAATTGTGTGGAAACCTTACAAAACACTATTACAGATAAAGATAATATATCACATTAAAATTGAAACAACTGCCGTCTATTTACAAAGGGAGCAGAGAGGTTGGTGCAACAGAACTAAGATGCCGAGAGAAACAATTTTAACTATAAAACAAACAAAATTAGAATGTCATGTTTGAATGCATAAATCACTCATTCTAGGCCACCATGAATGTTTTGTGTCACGACTTCAACCAAAGCAGTAATCTCGATCGTCTGAATAAAGGATTTATTTGCAGGTGAGGGGCGATAGCCAAAATGCCACTGTTCTTATGTTTGAGTGACAAATCCAATTAAACTTTAATATTGGTTGATTTATTCCCTGGTTGTATTAAAATTTTAGAAGAAGGATTATCTTTCACGTTGGGACCAAATTCTTTAACAGGCGAATCGATATCCTTGAATCCAATTTTAATTTGGCGCTCAGCCAAAAAAATCATCAAATATCGACTCTGCCTTTCATTTGGCTTAATATAAAAGTAAGAATAACCTGAATACATAAACCGGCGCAGTCATCCGTAGCCTGCAAAAAGTGTAACCTATCAAGTCAATATCGAAGGATTTCTTGAAAAGATGCCTCATTTTACCACTGCAATAATGAAAGTATGAATGCACTCATCGTATTTGAAAGAGCAGAATTGTTAATTACCCACTGGATGACTACATCCGGTATTAATCATCTGAGGCCTGGATTGCTAGAGTGGTCCTTAATGATTTTCTCAACTTATATTTTTCTTGGACGTTTCCATTGTTCACTTAGATTGCTGTCAATTTAAATTAAACTTTCTATTTTCATCTTTATCAAAACTTGCGAAAAAAGCTGCATGTACTGATCCAAAGATGCTGGCAAAAACACGTTATAAGTATTTGATAGCTTTTTCGGGATAATCGTTGATTTATTTCGCGCTGGACTTTGGACGACATTATCCGATATTCTGTTCATAGAGGCGCTCGACGAAAGAACATTTTCACTGTTGAATGACAGTGGGTTGGATTCATTTTAAAACAAAGTTATCTTTGTAGAAGATACAAGGTAATTCGCCGTATCACGCGCGCGTTTTTCCACGCTTTGCGTGAAGCGCGTTTTTGGCGTCTTTTTCAAAGATAGGGATAAAAAGACAGGGAAATACTCTCCTTGAGTTAATTACTGCGTTAAGCATCAATCTATGGGTAATAAAACGAACAAATCCTTTCCGGTGTCTTAGTCTATTTTTTTTTTTTGCATTGATCAGTGTATGAGGTCTGATCATCCGTAGCTAAGAGCATTATTGCTATATTATCACTGGTCCATATTGCGCAGTCAGAGTCTGTATGTTCCGCAAAGAAACTTTTCAGCGCTTCAAGAGCTACGAAACATGCGAGGTAAAACATTGCCTATTCTCTGCTCTTGCCCACGAAGAAATCATCAGGTTGCGAGCGGTAAAAACGTGACGTGTTGGGGGTGGGGAAAGGTAATCTACTTGCCGCGATTTGACACAACATTCGTGACCTCAACTGAGCAGATCAAAATCACTCGAGGATTTAAAGAAAGAAACATCATCTTGAATTATTTTGTAAACACAAATGCGAGTGTGTTCTCGAATTGTCATGAAACGGTGAGTTTCACAAATTTTCATTTGTCACTGACCGGCATTGATTTTTTATTTCATTCTCCCGGCAAAATGCCACTGTAATGGTTTTCTCAAGGCTAATCACTGGTGCGAATTAATTCAATCGGTTGCAGTTACGAAAATCAAGACAACACGAGATCTTACCGAGGCGCGAGACTTTTTGTCTCTGATAGCAGTAAATGAACTTGATATCTGAGAATCATCGTCCTTTTGATGGGGAATAGCGAAACATGCTCTTCGACCGTTGCGCGAAAATGACGTGGGTTAATTGGCAGTAAGAAGGTGAAAACTGCTCCGTTTATCTCTAAAGAAACAAACACACCAGATACATTTGTGGAATTTTTGACGAAAACAGGGCTCATTAATCACCGCATGTCGTTTAGCTGTCAGTAGCAAATCCCTTTAATTGATGATTAATTGTGTCTCTTTGTTCTTATCTCGAACAGATCGTCTTCAGCAGTTTATCTCTTGGTTTCACGATGAATCGTTCCGATCAGATGTACGCTCGGCTTGGAAGTACGTGCTGAGGTTTTAGCATGTTTCTGATGAATGAGAACTTGATGTAATGAAGTTTGTTATCTTGGCGCCAACGTTCCTGAATCTCTGCAGATGTAACTGGCCTTGATTTATTGTCGATTCTTCTCACAGCCGTCAGTTCTGCTGGGTGTCCTAATTAGCTAGTTGAGCGAAATGGCCAGCATCTATCCACGTTTCACGGCTGCTTTGTTATTAATTTTATTTACTCTACCAAAACTATCGAAACCTTGTATTCATTTGCTGGAAGAGGGACGGAAACCAATGAGCGTGGGGCAACGCGCGGTACTTGTCAAAGTTGTGTTCATTGGAAAAGTGATAAACGTTTACAAGGAAGACGCATACACACAAACTCACCCCGCCGACTTTCGAGTATGGAAGGTTCTTAAAGGTAGAAAAATAGTTGAGGAAGTGTTCGAAACTCACCCTTCGGATCTCATAAGGGTTTACGGTTTTGGAGAGAGTAGATTATGCTTTTCCCCTGTCGAGCCTGGAGATGTACATATGGTTTTTATGGTTTACGAACCGAAGTCGCGAGTACTCGTTGCACGGTACGAAGACATATTCGGTGCCACATCACCGCCAACCGCTAGCAATGAAGAGGAAGTACTGCAGGCGTTAGGTACGTAAATGAAGATTTCATTTATCTTTTAATATTTTTTCGTACATCCGTGTTCATTATGTTATCCTGTGAAAGAGTTAAGATTATCTATGGCTTACGCAGTCTTTAGGAGTGGACGGAAAAAAAAAAGCCACAGACGGCATTATTTCGCCAAGTGTCAAATGAAACGAATTCATCATGCGCTGCGCGTGGCATATTGATCATTTTAAGCGAGCAAAGTTTCTCTTGCAGAAGATAAAGAGCTCGATGTATATTGTTCTTTGGGTTCTAGAGAATCTTCTCTTTTTGTAAAGTATTTGACTGGGAATTTGTTTCCGGAACCCTAGGCTTCGATAATAAAATCAGAAGTGTTTTAAAAATATATTCTCGATTTCGACTGGCGAGTTGTTGATCAAAATAAGGCTACATTAATCGTGTTTAAAATAATATAGATAATTTTTTACAAGCTACATCAAGATTCTGTGCTGTCATGATGTCGCCTCGAATATACAGCTGCCACAAGCTCTGTACAAATAACACATGTATGATACGCTTTACGGTTGAAGGCAAATTTAGCGGGAAAGAACCCTTTTATATTGACTTCGATTGTTTGACCCCGGGTCACGACAGCTAATGGGAAACATTCTCCCACCTTCTCACGTACTGCAGTTTATTGGTCGGTTGTTATTTTTCACGCCTCATGTGATGAAGCGGCCTCTACACGTCGAAGGGACGAGAAGTATCCCTTGTGTGTGATTGTCAAGCAGCCCTCCAGCACGCGGCCTTGTCAACATATGGGCAATCCACTTTATGTGCTGTTTTAGAGCTCTTATCTAACACACTTTTTGGTAATTACAAATGAAAAGGTTTTCATTACCGACTGACAGCGCTATTCTGTTTCACTTATTTCCGGAATCTCTCCTTTTGTAAAGTTTGTTTTAGTTTGACTGCGCAAAGGGTCATTTCTGCTAACCCTTCCGACTCAGGGATTGGCTCAGAGCTTCATCACTCTTTGCTTGAGAAAACACAAAGGTGGTTTCGCAAACAAGGGTTTGCTGACAACCATACTGCATTGGTTGATACACAGCTTATTCGTGTCAAAACAAAGATTTTTTTTACTTACAGTCCACACCAAGCTTGTATTTCTGATTGGCTATTAGCTTTCACTAAAACTTCGATTTAGTGTGCGTTGTCAAGGTGGATTTACGCTGAGTGCCAATCAAGTCATTATCGTCACAAACTATGCTAAATTATCTCCATCTTTCCACGCGTTTTCTGCAAAAAAGACGTTTACAGAGCTGCAGAGAAACTTTAGTGTAGGCGCGGCGCAGATTTGGAGGCTTTCGTTTAGGAATTTTCGCACTTCCTTGGAATTTCGCGGGTCTTCATTGCGAAGTCATCTCGATCTTTCCCACCCTTTAATTGTATCCAGAGTGGTGCCATGGAGTCTACCGTTTTTACCAAACTGTTCGGATTAAATCAAACTTCGTTAGTGTAATCTACAGGTGTTGAATTAATATAGAAGTCGGCAACACATTTATGGCGACAACCAGTCCTGTTTGTTTTTTCGACGAGGTATGATACCCTCGGGGCACCCAACGAATTCAGAAGAAGTTGGGAAACGAAACTAATGATATCGGACGCTCCAGAGTACCGAATTTAATGTGCAAATCACTATAAAGTAAACTTCCTTCCATTAGTTGTTTTCGGTCTTTCTTTGTGTTCACTTTAAGATGTATCTAGAGAGAATCCATTTAGCCAGTGTGAGGTATTGAACGAATTATATCAGGTAGAGAATCAAGATGCAATGAAGGAGAACTGATTTCGTGACGTGCTTGGCTCTTAGGAAACCCGGTTAACAGCTATTAAGTAGCTAATTGCCCTTATTAAAACACTCTGAAAGATTCCGTTAAATCGTATAGTTTGATTACATATGAATCAAAACAAGAGGAAGTGAGCTTACTTTTATTTTAGGAAACACTTGGAAGATTTCATTTTACGTTCTTGTGTTTTTGACACTTAAGTTTTGCTAAATTTAATCCAATTTGTCCGTGCGAAGAAAGAAAACTGTCTGGATTCGTAACGCGTAAATGCGCGAAAAAGGGGGACAAGAGACGTTGAAGCGGATACCGTCTACTTGAAATGCGGGGATTGATGGATTAACCAGTTTCCTCTTAATGACCAAATTAAACAACTTTTATTATCAAGAGTTTTAATTAAAAGCCCTAGCGTTGCTTGCAGTATTTTATTCCAAACCTTCAGATACAAAGCAACAGATTGGTGGTAGTTGATTGTATCATTTTTTTCCGCGAAGATTCTCGCGTCCGGTCTTGTTTAGATATTCCTTAACCGTTATATCAGCCTGGTTCTTTTTACCTTGTTTATTAACTTTACGTTAGTTGCTTATGAATAAATAGCGAAATTGAAAAAGTAAACAAATCGAATGAAGTTATTAAAATCCTTGAAATTCGAATTAGAAATTTGGACGGCCACCCGTTTTTTCCATAACATGTCTGATGATCTGGAACAATCCGGAAGAGGAAGATATGCGGATAATCGATATGTTGTCCTGCGGCAAATGTTCCACTTGCGGTAGGAAAATACCCACAAGTGTAATTGTATCATCATCGGCCGGTTGTGGCCGGAACCGTATGTGAATGTATTCAATCCTGTCACAGTCGATAGCAGTATAAGCGCAATGAAGAGATTTAAAGAATTCTCGCAAATCTGTATTAAAGGAAACCGTGAATGTTAACACCGGTGAACGAATCGATTATCTTGCTGTGTGCTAGATACTTCGGAAAAATACGGGTGCTCCGGCCCTAATAGTAGTCGAACGTACTTACCATCATCCGAGTTTTAGTTCGGATGCTTCACCAGTGAGCTTGGAAATAGGCCCTTTGGTTAGGCTCACGCTGTTCAATTTTTCGAGCAGCTCTTCGAAAATTGAATCCGATACACTGACCAGATTATCTCTGAGCAATGATGATTTGAAACTTCGAAATTTTACACAAAAAGTATGGGATCATTCACCGCTTTTGCCACCCAAGAATTGATCAGTTTTTGATGACTAATAATTGGCTCGATATCGAAGCTAAACGGCTTAAGAATTGGAGAATTAACTAAGTTTAACAAGTTCTTTTACCGTTTGAAGTCAATTTGTAAATGCTCTCTGTGAACAAACTCATAGGTTGACGTTAGGAAACAAGATGTAAAAAGGAACGAGAGCAGTGATCCTCGTTCTTTTCCGGGACAATGTAAGCAACTGTTTTTTTGTAGACACCTAAAAAAAACCTGCTGGCTTCGAGTTCAATGGGCTTGGAACCATGACCTCTGCGATGCCGGTGCGACGCCCGCGCCCACGAACTGAGCTATGAATCCACTCAGTTGGGAGCAGTCAATTTGTTGGGCTCATTTGAACGGGCGTCTGGTCCCGTGAAGTACTCGATGAATGAAATGAATGTATATCTGGACAGTTTTCGCAATAGCCCTTTTTTACGGTTAGTTTTTTCTCATTTGCATTACAATGTAGTTCATAACGTGGGTGCGAGACAATTTCGGGTTTCAAAACTACAAAATAGCCCGCAAATTGCCTCACATACATGCCAGATTACATTGTACTGCAAAATGAGAAAAAAACTAACCGTGAAAAGGGCCTATTGTCGGGCTCATAGACACCTGGGAAAATGACGTCAGCAAAGATTCCCTTATACGGACAATCAGAAATTAAATCAGGTTCGTTGAAAAGCAACGGAAAATTAGGATCTTTGTAGTGCAAGAATCGCCCATTCCTCTGCATTTTTTCTATGGTATATGTACCCTTTAAGTGATTCGTCAGAACAAAAAAAATTGTTGAACGACTTTCTTGAAACTTTATCTGAATGTTCCCTAATAATCCGTGTTTGAGAGCTACAAGAAAAAAGATAAGTCAACGTGCTTGCTTAAGAGATATAATGGGCCAATCTTAACCCATTGATGCCTGCACTGCACTAATCCCGCCCGTAATTTCATCGGCTCCGGGTACATTTTGCGGTAACTAAACGAGAGGGCTTTTAAAGTAACACTTGACAAAACACCTGATAGGTAGAACAAGTCTAGAGCGTATGGAACACTGTCTATATAGTTTTATGGAAAAAAATCACTCAACTTAAAATGGCGTCGACTCAAAGCGTTTCTCGAGTCGTTGTTTTCAGGATCATTATCTACATCCCTGTGTAAGGCTATGTGTATGTTTTTAGCGATATCTTTTTTCCTTCCGACAAATTATTTTTTTTTTAGTTTAAGGGATAATTTGTACAGCAAGATCATGCGATAAAAAATATAGGTCACTGTTCTCGTTTAAGAGTAAAACACCATAGTACCTGTCTATCTCGATTATCGAAGATCGAAACAACAAAAATTCGCTATGTGTCTTGGACATGGCGCGCGCTTATTCGCAAAGAGTTATGGGACATTCACGTTTTGTGAACTGTTTGCAACGTGTATGATCGACTTACGCTATATTTACAATGCTGCAAATTTGATTCAATTTATAAATATTGACACCACCATATGCGCAGAAACAGGATGCGCAGTGCAATACTGAGGAATGCAACTTAAATTACACTTGGGCATCGTGGTGAGGGGGGGGGGGTAGGATTGAAAGCCGAGTTCAGCGGGTGCTGTACCCGCTCTAGAAACGTACCATGTGAATTGGTCCGCTACCCTAGCCAAAAACAAAAGGCTACACAATTGAAACAATGAATTATACTAAAAAACGATAGCAATCTGCTTACAATAACAAACAACAGGCACGGTTACCACCATGTGCCCTACACTGTAATTTAGAATCATTTAGCACAAAAGGCTAAAAACGTTGCCACTTGTTTGTTGAGTAGTAGAGTTAAAGGGGAAGCTAAGGACGATTTCCATTTGACAGAAAACCGTGATCGGCCATCCCGGGAATTTGGAAGGATTAACTATACAACTCCTGAAACTTGGATAAAATATCTTGCCTGTAAGGTATTTTGTCACTTTTACATGATAAATAGTCACGTGAAAGTGACGTCACTTCCAACGGCGGTAAAAAATTCTAAATTTTTGTCTAGTTTCCTGTTTTTTTGTTTGTTTTGCTTTTTCTCTTTTGTGATTCAAAAACACAATTCAGAGCAATTTTACAACAAAAAGCACTAAAAGCTATAATAATAAACCAATTATTGGATGAGGTTGAGCATGATATCATGAATTATCAAAACCGAGGTCTGTGGTATCTGGCCTCAGCCTTCGGCTTCGGCAGATAACACAGACACGAGGTTTTGATAATCCATAATATCCATGCGGAAAACCGAAGTCAATAATTGGGTTTTATTGTACATTTTTTCAAAGAATTCATCATCAGAACAGAAGCGACGCGTTCAGCCATTTTGTTTCTGAGGAGAACACTCCAAGGGGCTTAGTAACCAGACGTGAAACTTGACATGATAAATGTAATATCTGCAGCA
>NC_090876.1:10944484-10956984 GCF_036669935.1 Montipora foliosa
AAATGCTTTTCGACGCTGAGAATCGGCAAAAACTTTAAAGTTACGCTAATCCTGGATTAAGGAAATTCCTATGAAAATTACTTACTCTCCAGATTATGTCAAACTTGGACAATTGATATTCATATACAGGACATTTAAAACATGCAATAAAAGAGGGTGTCACCGTGCTGCTTTTCCCGCTGTATACTCTTTATTTTAAGCGTTTTTTACCAAATTTCCGTCGCGAGACGCGTTCGAAACTAGATCACCGGTAACATTGTTGTTATGTAGCAAAAGCTACGGAATAACTGAAAACTTGAACCTGCCTGTTTGTCCGGGCGATAATCTAAGTAAAGTGATTTCAAATAGCTCAATCTTGCAAAGAAATGTAAGCAAATTGAACCGCTACAGGTCATGACCTTGCACTCAGTGTCAGGCTCCAAATGCAAGTTTCACGTCCTTTAATATAGGTAAATACTACAACCTCTACCATCCAACATTTTTTCTCCTTAAAATATGTTTTCCGTGCTGGGTGTACCTAAAACAAGTAAATAGAACCATTTAAAATGGGTGGTCACCGTGCTCGTTTCTTTCTTCGCAACAGATGATAAGTGGATGGCAAAGGGGCAATTTCGGCTTAAAATCAACAGTTCCGCAAAAAGGAATGGGACGAGTTCCAAAACAACACCTTCTTACCGAGAAGAGTAGTACTGATTGCACCTACAATAACTCTTTAACAGCAAAAGCGGCCTTTGTTGCCTCTTTCAGATGGCCGGCGCGAAACGGCCACCATCTGCGAAGTCGCAATGTTATGCGCACTAATGCTCAGTATGAGATGCGCGGTGCAAAACAAGGTAATCACCTTAAGTTTAATCGGCTTTCGAACAACTGGGACCTTAGACTTTGTAACCTTAGTTTACGTTCCGCGCTGGTAGCGGATTGTTGTTAAACGGGGCCTGTAACCTTTTTCAATTTTACTTGGGCCCTTTGGCCCGCGTAGATAAACTTTTAAACTCTTCTGCAAAAAAAAAAAAAAACATGTCTAGGGTTTGGATACTGACTATAAAGTTTCATTCCGGTTTTAAGGGTACGTTAGGGTCATATATCCATGTGCGCAAAGAGATTACAATGTCAATTAGTCAACTTAACGTTATGATGGACTTTCAAATCTTAATAAATATATTTATTTTGAAACTGGGAATCGCGCTTTTCGCATTCCGACATACCATCGATAACTTCCGCCGTATGTTGTGGCCTTGGCAGCAATCAAGCTGTCTCTCAAACATTGATCTTTCTGGCACTGTGTTACGTAAACCCCCAAGATTTTTTGGTCAAGGTCTGGCAGGTTTGGAAAGGCTACAAAGGTAGGGTACACTCTTTCAAAGGTAGCGCGGCTGTAAATTGAAATTTAATAGGATGTATAGGTATTCAAAGTCTTCAAAGTCAAATAGGCCGGTTTGGCCAGTAGACGGGAGCAAAAAAGAAGTCTGGGCTATAATAACAAAACAAGGGCATGCGCAGGAGCGCCAGCCGCGGACAAACGCTCGAGTATATTGTTATACGAACACGCTCACGTCCAAGGTAACCGGCAGCCAAGATAAGCACAGCCCAAAACCACTAGGCCAGGTAAGGCCGCGGTTTGAGCTAGCTGCGGATGGAGTTAGCCACGGACTTCGATTTTGTACCATTTAAACGGGGTGTTCGCGTCTTATGTAAAGCCGCGGCTTATTTTTCTCATCGTATAAACGGGCGCTAATATCTGGTGGAACTTAGAACTGCAAGGGAGTATTGTTTTGTGTTGGTTTTCACTCACGTGATCAACAGTCATGTTTTTTCAACGAAAACAAAAGGAGCTGTTTTGCATAATAATAGAGTTTGAATTCCCGGAGGATTTGGTCGAGGCAAACCAACATGGCGGCCTGTTCTTTGTTTAGGGGCACCAACATGGCGGTCGGGACGTCATGTGAAACCGAGAATACGTCACATAAATCCCGTCAAAGGACTGAATGGGAGAAAGTTGAAAAATCAGGGAGGAATGAGAAACGGCCAAAAATATTAGGGGAGGAGCGAGAAATGAGTTTAAAATGAGGAGATGATATATTTGCTTACCCGTTCCTCTTCCCTCTTCTAGAACAACATTGAGGCGGCGCGCAAACCAAAACGTGATACCGTTGTCATTTTAGTACGCGTTTCTGTAAAAATGTTGTTGTGTCAAAACAAGTCAACAAACACGGTAGCCCGTTTGGCATTGTTTGAGCAGCAAGAAGACTCAGCTACCACAGCCGAATCAGAATAACCGGAGCAACCTATGCTAGCCAACAAAGAGTAATCGGACCGGGTTAGAAATTTTCTAACTATTTTCGCTAAAAACGGGCAGTCCAATCTCGTACTCTTTCTCGTACTCGTCCGAGAATCTAAAGCTCTCAAGTGTCCGCAGTCACTACGGTTAAGCTGCTTAACCATTGCATTTCTAGGCGACTTGATTAAACTTAATACATTTTTTGTTCAAATGAAAATTTGCCTATTTCTTAATCTAATAACATTTTAACTGGCCAGTTGGGTACAGTGTGAATCGACAGATAACCGACCGTAAATTCCCACGGGAAATAAAACTAGACTATGTTAAATTTAATTAATCAGGCCTTTTCCTCGAGTTCGTGAACAGCCATTGAGGGCCGGTTTGGAGTCAGCCATCATATTACAGAAGCCTTCACGCATTAATTTGATTTTCGAAACACGTTTATTGGTTCCTTGGCGTTGATTCACTCTTGCTATGAGTACAATTTTGCTCTTCTTTATAGGAACCTCTTTCACAAGCATGAATCGCAAAAGTTATCCTTTAAAAACTTCTACAAGGTCTTGTCCAGAATTTTTAGTTTCTAAAACTCAGGAAAATGTTTAGCTTTTTTGTGGTTATGTGAAAGGGAACGTTGACCCAATTTTCCTGGCTCTCGTGCTTTCTGCTTCCTGGAGACAGCACTGCAAATGTGCAACTTCCTTCCCATGAGAAGGGGAGATTGGGAACTTTTAACGCTACGTCACAAATTCAAATTCGTCTGTCCTTCTCGCAACCACACAAATTTCCAGTTCACTCAACTATTTCTGTCAAGGCATTGACTTTTTTGAGATTCTCAGTGCTTATACAATTATATAATTGCATGAAAAAATTGTTCTTCCGTTCGACGAAGGAGAACGCATGCTAATCGTATCACTCCCACGGGATGTCCCGCGAGTATCGATCGTGATGCCACCCGATTTCAGTGTTGGGGACGCCGTCCTTGTTCTGTCACAAATAACCTCATGTATTCCACAATTGTCGTTAATGAAAGTATTACAACAAGATAACAGTCAAAATTCTTATAGTAGTGTGATACCTTCACTACTAAACAAATTCTAGAAAGGGTGCAGACGATTCTACTTTCAAATCCCTCGTCCATGACAAAACAGGAATTGAATGCACCTCACTAATCCTTGCTAGTTATTGAAATATCATCATACATCTTTTTTGGCTGCATCTTTCTTAAATTTATAAGAGCGGTGCGATCAGACTCCTGAATGTTAGATAACAGTAACTAGATTAGATTAGTCTGCAAAACACTGGACCAGAAGACTATTCGTGTTAACGCCGTCGAATTTGTGTCTTCAAGTCTCAAATTAAATCTGTTAAAGGAGGAGCAGCTTACCGTTGGGTATTTCGTCCGTTTATCTTTCCCATTTCAAACGGTTGGAGAATGAACTTCGAAAAGAGCTGAAGATGGACGAAAACCAAGTATTGAGTTTGTTGTGCGCCTTTACCGCTTCCAGAGAACCTTTGCCAGTAGGGTTTGTTTCTAGACCGTTGAACCCAATGGAAGGTCCTGGTCTGAGGAGAGTTAGCTCGCGAAAACAAAAGTCATCTGTTGGAAGAAATATGCTGATTTAGTTGTAAAGGCTTTTAAGGATTCAAATCACATGATTAGTGCAATTGTATCAGGGTTCCTCTATTGTGTAAGTGCTTCGTTAACAGTTTTTATGCGAGTGGAATGTATTAGTCAGGAAGGTAGCACTAAGTTTATTCAGTTTTGCAGATTTTCCTCATAAAAGGTTTTAATTTAGTACTTTCACTTCCTTTTCGTTTTTCGCTCTTCGAACAGCTTTTTCATTCGGGTTGTATCAGTTTCTCCGCAGTTGTTACGTTAGTCGTCCAGCCACAAACAACTGTCAGCGTCGTTTTTTTTCCGTCGAGTTCGTTTCACTATAGATCGTTTTCACTGACACGCAAGAAAAAAATTAAAATCGAAACCGTTCAATAAAATAAGCAGAAAACTTGGAATGTTGTGGAGACACATTTATAAATCACCTCACCAATTCTCAGGTCTGTACGGCACATCGTTTCTGAGTTATTTGTCGAAGTGTTTCACGCAACTTTATAGAGTTTTGTATGGAGCCGCGATGTTGGTGCACCACCGTTGTGCCCCACATGGCGGCCAGAAATCCAGACGAACATCTGGAAATTACTTAGCGACGAAAGCACCTACTTTTCACCCATGAGATAAAATACATGTGTATGAACACATCTCATAACGTGCTTGAATCGCTCAGACTGCTGAGATTCATAGGCATAGAAATTTTTTTCACCCAAATAACTTTGTATCATGGTGTCACGCAAGGTGACAATTCGGAAATTTAAAATGCTGTATTTTCGAAACGAAAGACGTCATGGAACTGGAAATTTGAAAAAAGATTTATTTCTAGGTCATGCTCAACCTCCCAAAGATAAAAATTCAAAACACTTGCGGTTTTATCTTAGAAGTTGATGATGTCACCGTGAAAACATCTATATAAGTTGATTTTGTATCGCTTTGTGTTCTGTTTTTTGTGTTTGTTCCGCCTCAGTCGCCATCATCATCATCATCATCATCATCATGATAATAATATAATAATAATAATAATAATAATAATAATAATAATAATAATAATGTCAAGGAAGCAATAACCAAACTAGCCCCAGCCCCCTCTCAAAGAACAGTGTGCAAACGTGATCAAGAGAAAGCGAAAGTGAAGTGCACCAGGTTTTCGTACCGAATAGCGAACTTTTGGTGGAAAAAGGCAGAATACCTTCACAAGGGAATTGTTTACTAGCTCTGAAGTTATTGGTCGTGGAGAAAGGGATTATTCAGAGTGGTTCACTGGGGAAAAAAACAACCCTGATTCGGAAACCAGGTACGTTCTCCAGCGAGAATCAGAGATCAATTGCGTGCCTTATCACCCAGTATATGTGGTTTACATCGTGTTTGCTACGCCCTATGGATTTTCACTTTGACAAACACGGGTTACTAGAGAATGAGCAGAGAGGTGTCAGGCCAAAATGCAGTGGGACTATGTAACACCTGATGATAGGTAAGATGGTCTGTCAAGATAGTCGGAATCCAAGAGAAATATTAGCATGGCTTGGATCGATGTGAAAAAAAAGCATTCGATTCTGTCAGCCACGAGTGGTTGGTTGAGATGATGAGGCTCGTTAAATTCTCGGCATGGATGTGTGAAACAGTTGCTACTCTATGTAAGACTTGGAATGCAGGAATTGCAGCAATGACCAAACAAGGCCGCAAGACTTCCGACATCGTCCGCTTTAATAAAGGGCTACCCCTAAAGGTGACCTCCTGAGCCTGAGGCTTTTTACACTTTTCAACTCCATAGCGTGGATTTTGAAAGCTTCAGAGGGGTACATGATGTCAAGACCGGTTGTGGGCAAGATTACTCATCTGTTTTAATAATGATGACTTGAAACTCTTCTCAACTTCACACAGCAAGCTAGACAGAGTGATGAAGGCAACCAAAGGGGTCATGGAAGATGTTGAACTAGTATGGAACGAGAAAAAGGGTTCTACAGCTCATGTCAAGCGCGGTTCACTAAGCAGTGACACAGTTATAGGGGGCGCTCAGGTTGTAAAGGCCCTGAAAGAAGGAGAGACTTATAACTTTCTAGAGTGCTTGTAGAACGCGAGGCAGGAAGATGAACTGGTACTGTGTGGAGTATCTAAAATATATCTTCAAAGTTTATCTGTTCTCTGGACCACGCAGTCCGCTGTCGGATTATCACAAAGTGATTGCCTCTCACCAGTGCGCTTTACCAATCCTGGCTTACGCAATGTGGTCGCAACCATGGCCTCTGTCCGAATTAAAGCAACTGGATAGAGAAACAAGGAAGGTAATCAAAGAAAGCGGTGGTAGCCATCCATCGGCTTCTACTGAGCTTCTTTACCTTCCCAGAACATCTAGAGGTAGAGGCCTGAGGTGTGTCGAGTGTGAGTACAAGCTCACTAAAGTGGAGGCCGCTGTCAAACTCTTCTCAAACCGAGATGATATTATGTCCATGGTTCGAGCGTTTGAGAGTGAGGCGCGGTGGCCTCATGGTTAGTGCGCTCCACTCCAGATCGAGTGGTCCGGGTTCGGGTCCTGGCCGGGGACATTGTGTTGTGTTCTTAGGCAAGACACTTTATTCTCACAGTGCCTCTCTCCACCCAGATGCATAGATGGGTACTGGCGAATTTAACGCTGTGGGTAACCCTGCGGTGGACTAGCATCCCATCCAGGGGGGAGTAGAAATACTCCTAGTCGCTTCATGCTACAGAAACCGGAGATAAGCGCCGGCCTGATGGACCTTCTAGGCTCGTAGCAGACTTTACCTACCTACCTTAGAGCGTTTGAAGAGAGAGAAATGTGTTCAAAGGGGAAGAAGATCTCTCAAAAATGGTGCAACGAAATATGCAGTCAAGATGGGGCGTAAGTCTAGATTTCACATACCCTCACCCAGGGGTTTACAACGAGTTAGGAGAGAAGTATCAAGGTAAAGGTATTCGGGAAGGAATGTCGGAAGAAAGAACACAGTAAGAGAGAACAGGCGCGATACGAGACCAGGTGCCCGTTTCTCGAAAGTCCCGAAAATTTTTCGGGCCCGAAAAGTCATTTGTGAACCCAGCAACCGCTTGTTCTGGAAAGCCGGTCTTTTATAATGTTTCAGTTCAAGGTAACAAAAAGAAAAATGACTGTGAAGTTTAACGACTTAAATCCTCTCCGTTCTTCTTGAGATACAGAGGGAATTGTGACACCCGAAAATGGCCCGTTAAGTCTCGGGACTTTTGAGGAACGGGCCCCAGCACTGGCAACTGCTAAGTTCTTCAAAGAACGGTGAGCGGATGAAGATCTGGTAAATTGCTTCAATTGCTCTTCATAAATGGAGGCTTGCTCCCTCGCGTACTATCGCAGGCACCTTCGAGCTATATAACCAACTGCTTCCAACAAAGCTGTACTTTTACCAAAACAAAACAGGAAAACCTACCACAATGGTGTACCACAATTTCAAGATTTATAAACCTACGGTACCACAATGTCAAGTGTAGGTTACGTGGGAAGGGCACATGTAGTATCATGTTGCAGTGCAATGTCGCAGGGTAAATACCTCGCAAGACACAATGGGGTTGTGAAGATTATTTTCTCATAGAGAAAACTCCGCCCTGGTACTCCCAGACAACTCCAAAGCCAGAATATCACACGGAAAGAGCAAGTGCTTTTTGGGACGTTCCCTTGTTTACAGAAAACACCGAGGTCAGAGTAAATCGGATTGATGCGAGGATCGTGGATTTGGAGGCGAGAAGAGTCAACCTTCTGGAGATGACCTGCCCCAGGATTGAAAACCGAGCGCAGAAGAACCAAGAGAAAACCAGCAAGTATATGCACCACTGCGGTGGGAGCTGTCCCAACAATTCCCTGGTTATTAGAGTAACCCAACATAACATCATGATGGATGTCTTGGGCGGCTACTCGAAGGATACAGCCAAGAGCGCGCGGGAGATGCTGGGAATGCAGAAAGCGGAAGACGCCTTATTGCGAATGCAGAAAGCAGTCACTTTAAGGGCCCTACATATAGATAGCCTTGGACATTGCAAGGTTTGCGCGGCACTTGGATTTTAGAAGTTAGGAATTTCGGGTCCTAACGCTTACTTTATCTTTTAAGAGTTTCACAATATGTTGAAATATAGAGTGTTGAAAATGCTGGAGATGACGTACTAAAAATGATACTAAAAATCTTTTCTCATGATAAAATGCACTTCTACAGTCAGTAAGCTTATATACACTTACAGAAAGCGAACTACAAATATTTACCCTGAGTTCGAGTTGTGTTGAAAAGAATAAAAGCTTTATTCAAGCAAATTTCGCTATAAACATGCACTGAAACAATAAAAATACACATTGATAATTTTCACGATTGATTATAGTTTGAACGTGGGCATCTACAAAGAATTACATCAGTTTCTGTCAAGCTCGGCTGAAATTATGCGACATGTAAATCAAGCTACATTTATAAATTTACCAGCATCTTCCTCTTCACGGACACTGCTATCTTGTTGTATTTTTGCTTTTTTCCTTCGGCTGGGTTTGGTTTCAGAGACAACCTCCCCGCCGCTGAAGGCTACAAAAGAATGCAGAGATTCCATTTCACTCGCTGGCATCAGAACTACAACCTAAAACACGGCATTTACGTTGAGTAAACAACTCGAAAACAATCGATATGCTTTCACAAGTGAAACAACAAAAATAAGAAGTTAAAATGCATGTATATGAAGTACGATACCTGTCTAAATTCTTCTGTAGATGCCATTCTCGTTGTTTTCGCTGACCTTTTTACAAAGAAAGCAAACAGACCTTCCCTTGTGCGGTCGCCTCCAGTTCTTCGTACGAATTTCGCGAGAGTACGACACGCCTGGTTGAATAAGCCAATCAAAGCAGAGTATTCCAATTTCTGATTGACGGGCTGAGCCGCTCAGCCACCATTATAGGCTCGCTCCGTGTTTTTAAGAAGCTTAATGATGGTCTCTGTGATTAAAAAAAAAAACGCATTTTGGGGAAAAAAAAAACAAAACAAGGAAGAGAAAACGGCTCAAGTGGTGTGATTTGTGGTTTATAAGTGTGGTAACCCGGCTTCTATTCCTGAATTTATTGAATCCCTGCAGTTCATTATCGCGATCCACTGAGATCAGCTTAATTAAGACGTTACAATAACACGTCTCCAGTTCTTCTAAATGGCTCTTCCATTGGCTGGTCAGCCTAAACAGTCAGCAACATCGACGCATCCGCTGAACGAAAATTAAGCTTAACCAAAAGCTTTTTATTTCTTAAGTATCCACTTGGCCTGGGGTTTGAGTGTTTATTATAAGGTCAACATATTAACTGTTTTACTTGCATTTTTCAGAGCTTACCTCCAAGATATGCACAGTCGGAAAAAAAACTCGAAATTTTGGAATATTTGAGATTATGAGTGTTAGATTTATTATACGTTAGAAACGAGCAAATTGTCGTGACGACCCGTGCAAAACAATGCCCGAGTAATATATTCGTTTTTGTTTTTAGTCCATGTTAAGATTTTTATTCATCCAAACGATGGGCGCTTTCCATTCGGCCAAAAATTTCGTGAAGACTGGAAAAGGAATCGACTGCATGGAACGGAAATACTTCGGAAACAATCGGGTTTACCCCGCGAAGTGGTCCTGAAGTTCCGGAATTTCGACAGAACCCGAAAATTTCCGTCCCATTGGTTCGTTCCTCCTCGGGCGTAAATGCTGTTTGCATGCATTTTTCGGCGATACCCATTGATGTGATGGGTCTCGAGCGGGCAACCGGAAAATGCTGTTCCACTTGCCACATGAAATTATCGAAATTTTCAACTAAAACTTCTGGTCGACTGGAAAGCGCCCGATATTATCACGTTACATACTTGTTCATAGGATCTTATTCCCGAAAAGGATCACAGACTGAGATGAATCGTAGCTGAGCTTGCGATGACCAATCAAAGTTTCGCAGTTGCTTCATTAACTAACAGCACGAACCCTGTCTTGATGGGTTTTGAATCGACGATTCGACAGCAAAAAAAAAAAAAAGGCAGAGAATTCGAAAAACACCTTCATGGTTCTTTAGATGTTACCTGTAAAATTCTTTCTCAGGTTGAATCCGTTTTGACCTATGTTAAATTGATGATCCTCATTTTACTTAGGTTGAATACGCACTCACGGATGCATTGAAGCCTAAATTAGGGAATAATTAGGGCCTGGTTAGGACTGATTAGTTTGGTTATTATACATGGATATCAAATGACTTCTATACCGGCGAAAGTATATAATGAAAAGAACTGTTTTGGTTGAGCGTGTTTGTAGCTAAGTTGAACTGTGGTGGTGAAGACACATGACTAGAGATTTGGAGGATCAAAGTTCGAGTACTGGTAAATGCATAGTACGGTTCTTTGTTTCCTTTTGTAATAATGATGATGAGATGATACGAAACATGAAGAAGATGTGTTGAAATGCGTAAAACAGAGCTTGAGGGAAGGTATAACTGTTCTCCGTCCTTTTTAGGGGTGTTGACCGCTTCTTTAAACTATGTAGAGTGCATATTCAACCTACAATCTTGGACAAAATAGATGGGAAATTTGTACCCCCCCCCCCCCTCCAAATCAAGGATGGGAAAATGGCGCGTTTTGGCTTTTGCGAAGCTTCATCCTTGATTTGGGGGGATGGGGGTTTGCTGTTCCATTTCATTCTGTCCAAGATTGTAGCTAGAACGAGGATCACCAATTTAACCGTAAGTAGAAACGGATTCAACCTGAGACTGGATTTAGGACCGACAACATAGATTCTTGTCCGACTAGAGATGTCTTCGCGTCTTTTAACCCGACAACGAATCCGTTTTTAATTGAGTTTCCCACCTGGGTCTGTGGGAGTGGTCAATTTCCCCCCCCCCCCCCACCCCCCGTGCCATGATATGGGAAATTTGTCTGAACTGGGCCACCAGAAAACGACAAATTTAAAATATGACAAGCATTGCGCACACTGTGTGGCCGTGCAGCGTATGTCCAGAGCTTCTGATGTCAAGATATAACTTTTTTTTTATAAATTCCACGTGAAGAATCTTAACTTTATTAAGGAAAGGAAGTATTAGGAGAAATGGAATAGCATAATCCCATTTACATTTGTTTTTTTTTGAATTGTTGCGCAGTCGTTTGATGATTACCGTGATTATTATATTGATGATAATGATGATGATGATGACGATAATTGCACCTTGGATAAATACTACCAAAATGTAGGCTGCCAGTGGCGGGGGATGAGGTCGTGTTGTGTCTTATCGACCCTTTCGAATACTGAACAATCAATACAGAACGAGATAATTCAACTCTTTAAATAGGGATTACTCTTCTTAATCTGGCCTCTTTTTTGCTTTTTTTGAATATCCAAGTAAAATTAATACTTCCAAAGATCATTTAAAACTCCTTTTCTCCCAGCTGGAGTCTAGTCCATGACCTACCCGGAGAAGAAAGATCTGCCACTGAGCAAGAAAATACCTTTGAAATCTACGCTATTAATTAAACTGTTAAGCTTTTTGAAACAATTCCGCAGCAGTCCCGCCGCTGCATGCATTCCCGTGAATGTCGGCCATGCGCAGAAGAAGTACTGAAACATCAAGTCTTGTTTTTGGATTCGCTCTTTACCTAAGGACGAAGACGATTTTGTTTATAAGTTCACCTTTAAGTATCATGAAAACATCTCTGAACTGGTATAAGTTGTTTTATGGACGAGAAAGATCCGACGCGGCGAATTTTGTTTCGAAAACGAACGATCTACTAAATCTCGCCGGTTTCACAGACAACCCGACGCTTGGTACAAGGCATCCCAGCCAAGCCCTTGATTTGCTGTTGACATCTTAAAATCAGATCACCTGTGCCGCGGTTCGTTCAGCAACATATAGCTACAAGAAAAACATGTCTGAAGAATACTTGGTCATTTAGTTGGAATAAGAGAACTCTTAATTAACTCTTTGCTCCAACGAGTCCCCTGTCGAGTTCTGAGCTGAGTTACGCAAAAATGTGCTTAAATCATTGTTCTTCCAATCATCTATTCTGACTTTTTAACGTTTGTTGTCCAGGACCTCCCTTAATACGTTTTAACTAGTATTATTGGGTCAAGTAATAATAATAATAATAATAATAATAATAAGTGGTCACTGGCCAAGCCGTGAAAAGTTATCGATTCAAAGCGTATTTAAATATAATTATCTTTAACAAAGTATTTTTTTACTAAAAGAAGCATTTTACATGATGTTTTGTACGTTTTTATGTGACAAAAAATAAGATGAATTTGTCCCGGCCCGGCTAAAAATATTATTTCTTGAGATGATGTCAGTTGAGCCGTCATAAAGATTGCATGACACCACTGGTGAGATGGGGACGGTTTTCTAGACCGAGTCAGGCTAAAGCAAACGGAAGCCAGATTAAGAAGATTAATCCCGATTTAAAGAAATACTCGTCTGTAGAGATTATAGTCACTCGTTTCATCTGCTGTTGTTGTCGTTGCGCAACCAAAACTGTGCATTCGGAGCTCTCTACAATTCAGTATACTCTTGGTGAGAGAGACTGGTGATTTTCGGAGCGATTTTAATTCCTTAGCATTGTTTTGGTGAAGTTGATTGCGCGAGAAGCGACCGAACAGATT
>NC_090876.1:10964484-10986984 GCF_036669935.1 Montipora foliosa
CAATGGGAGATTTATAGAACAGAAATTCGATTGTTATTTTCTTGAATCTACATTTCGAGAGGTGCGTCCCAGATCTTTTTGGTATATTGCTCCAAAATTCAAGTTAAGCACCATAATAGAAAAAGAGTTCTTACAGTGAAGGTTCAATCGAGAGTATTTTATATAGAATTTTTCAGAGGAAGAAGATCGCGTGTTATAATGATGAACATCGTGAGTTGGGCTAAGCAAATTAGAAACTGTTCGACAGCACTCCTTTATTGCAGTATAGTGCATTGGCAACGGCATAATATAATGGCATAGCGTGTTCACTAAATTTTTCAAGGTTCATTGAGCGGACAGTCTTTTTTAGCATTAAAATCTTATCTCAATGTATATTAGCTGCCTGACCCCAGGAAATGAGGTGAGGCCACAGGAAATATACTTATGGTAGGACTTAATATATACACGGATTCCAGATATCTTGAATTTTGTTCCACCTAATTTCAGTGGGATGGACCAATTTATCACCGAGGAGAACAACTGAAGGTCGCATGCACAGCCAAGGTTGAATCCGAGATATGCAGCACTTTGAGGAAAAAGCTCTGTCATCCGCGACTTGAACACCTGAGATCGTGAAACGCAGTTTGAATGACACCTTCATAATCTTGAGCCGGGATAAAAAATGAGCCTGACCACACATATACAGACCCCTTCCTTGATACAACTGAATGGTCATTAGAGATTCGGACTGATATCTCTTCAACAGTGTTTGCAGGAAACCTGGCAGGCACCAGACACTGACCAGTTCATAGCAATTTAATCGGAAGCCAAAATCTGGCATTCGGCTTTGGATTAACACACAGTCTTTTTTTGTACAGTAGGGCATCGAGGTCTAGACGCGAGATAGGTGGAAAGATGGATGAATTAATTAGTTTTAAACCTCGCAGTACAAAACTGAATTGTGTGGAAACCTTACAAAACACTATTACAGATAAAGATAATATATCACATTAAAATTGAAACAACTGCCGTCTATTTACAAAGGGAGCAGAGAGGTTGGTGCAACAGAACTAAGATGCCGAGAGAAACAATTTTAACTATAAAACAAACAAAATTAGAATGTCATGTTTGAATGCATAAATCACTCATTCTAGGCCACCATGAATGTTTTGTGTCACGACTTCAACCAAAGCAGTAATCTCGATCGTCTGAATAAAGGATTTATTTGCAGGTGAGGGGCGATAGCCAAAATGCCACTGTTCTTATGTTTGAGTGACAAATCCAATTAAACTTTAATATTGGTTGATTTATTCCCTGGTTGTATTAAAATTTTAGAAGAAGGATTATCTTTCACGTTGGGACCAAATTCTTTAACAGGCGAATCGATATCCTTGAATCCAATTTTAATTTGGCGCTCAGCCAAAAAAATCATCAAATATCGACTCTGCCTTTCATTTGGCTTAATATAAAAGTAAGAATAACCTGAATACATAAACCGGCGCAGTCATCCGTAGCCTGCAAAAAGTGTAACCTATCAAGTCAATATCGAAGGATTTCTTGAAAAGATGCCTCATTTTACCACTGCAATAATGAAAGTATGAATGCACTCATCGTATTTGAAAGAGCAGAATTGTTAATTACCCACTGGATGACTACATCCGGTATTAATCATCTGAGGCCTGGATTGCTAGAGTGGTCCTTAATGATTTTCTCAACTTATATTTTTCTTGGACGTTTCCATTGTTCACTTAGATTGCTGTCAATTTAAATTAAACTTTCTATTTTCATCTTTATCAAAACTTGCGAAAAAAGCTGCATGTACTGATCCAAAGATGCTGGCAAAAACACGTTATAAGTATTTGATAGCTTTTTCGGGATAATCGTTGATTTATTTCGCGCTGGACTTTGGACGACATTATCCGATATTCTGTTCATAGAGGCGCTCGACGAAAGAACATTTTCACTGTTGAATGACAGTGGGTTGGATTCATTTTAAAACAAAGTTATCTTTGTAGAAGATACAAGGTAATTCGCCGTATCACGCGCGCGTTTTTCCACGCTTTGCGTGAAGCGCGTTTTTGGCGTCTTTTTCAAAGATAGGGATAAAAAGACAGGGAAATACTCTCCTTGAGTTAATTACTGCGTTAAGCATCAATCTATGGGTAATAAAACGAACAAATCCTTTCCGGTGTCTTAGTCTATTTTTTTTTTTTGCATTGATCAGTGTATGAGGTCTGATCATCCGTAGCTAAGAGCATTATTGCTATATTATCACTGGTCCATATTGCGCAGTCAGAGTCTGTATGTTCCGCAAAGAAACTTTTCAGCGCTTCAAGAGCTACGAAACATGCGAGGTAAAACATTGCCTATTCTCTGCTCTTGCCCACGAAGAAATCATCAGGTTGCGAGCGGTAAAAACGTGACGTGTTGGGGGTGGGGAAAGGTAATCTACTTGCCGCGATTTGACACAACATTCGTGACCTCAACTGAGCAGATCAAAATCACTCGAGGATTTAAAGAAAGAAACATCATCTTGAATTATTTTGTAAACACAAATGCGAGTGTGTTCTCGAATTGTCATGAAACGGTGAGTTTCACAAATTTTCATTTGTCACTGACCGGCATTGATTTTTTATTTCATTCTCCCGGCAAAATGCCACTGTAATGGTTTTCTCAAGGCTAATCACTGGTGCGAATTAATTCAATCGGTTGCAGTTACGAAAATCAAGACAACACGAGATCTTACCGAGGCGCGAGACTTTTTGTCTCTGATAGCAGTAAATGAACTTGATATCTGAGAATCATCGTCCTTTTGATGGGGAATAGCGAAACATGCTCTTCGACCGTTGCGCGAAAATGACGTGGGTTAATTGGCAGTAAGAAGGTGAAAACTGCTCCGTTTATCTCTAAAGAAACAAACACACCAGATACATTTGTGGAATTTTTGACGAAAACAGGGCTCATTAATCACCGCATGTCGTTTAGCTGTCAGTAGCAAATCCCTTTAATTGATGATTAATTGTGTCTCTTTGTTCTTATCTCGAACAGATCGTCTTCAGCAGTTTATCTCTTGGTTTCACGATGAATCGTTCCGATCAGATGTACGCTCGGCTTGGAAGTACGTGCTGAGGTTTTAGCATGTTTCTGATGAATGAGAACTTGATGTAATGAAGTTTGTTATCTTGGCGCCAACGTTCCTGAATCTCTGCAGATGTAACTGGCCTTGATTTATTGTCGATTCTTCTCACAGCCGTCAGTTCTGCTGGGTGTCCTAATTAGCTAGTTGAGCGAAATGGCCAGCATCTATCCACGTTTCACGGCTGCTTTGTTATTAATTTTATTTACTCTACCAAAACTATCGAAACCTTGTATTCATTTGCTGGAAGAGGGACGGAAACCAATGAGCGTGGGGCAACGCGCGGTACTTGTCAAAGTTGTGTTCATTGGAAAAGTGATAAACGTTTACAAGGAAGACGCATACACACAAACTCACCCCGCCGACTTTCGAGTATGGAAGGTTCTTAAAGGTAGAAAAATAGTTGAGGAAGTGTTCGAAACTCACCCTTCGGATCTCATAAGGGTTTACGGTTTTGGAGAGAGTAGATTATGCTTTTCCCCTGTCGAGCCTGGAGATGTACATATGGTTTTTATGGTTTACGAACCGAAGTCGCGAGTACTCGTTGCACGGTACGAAGACATATTCGGTGCCACATCACCGCCAACCGCTAGCAATGAAGAGGAAGTACTGCAGGCGTTAGGTACGTAAATGAAGATTTCATTTATCTTTTAATATTTTTTCGTACATCCGTGTTCATTATGTTATCCTGTGAAAGAGTTAAGATTATCTATGGCTTACGCAGTCTTTAGGAGTGGACGGAAAAAAAAAAGCCACAGACGGCATTATTTCGCCAAGTGTCAAATGAAACGAATTCATCATGCGCTGCGCGTGGCATATTGATCATTTTAAGCGAGCAAAGTTTCTCTTGCAGAAGATAAAGAGCTCGATGTATATTGTTCTTTGGGTTCTAGAGAATCTTCTCTTTTTTGTAAAGTATTTGACTGGGAATTTGTTTCCGGAACCCTAGGCTTCGATAATAAAATCAGAAGTGTTTTAAAAATATATTCTCGATTTCGACTGGCGAGTTGTTGATCAAAATAAGGCTACATTAATCGTGTTTAAAATAATATAGATAATTTTTTACAAGCTACATCAAGATTCTGTGCTGTCATGATGTCGCCTCGAATATACAGCTGCCACAAGCTCTGTACAAATAACACATGTATGATACGCTTTACGGTTGAAGGCAAATTTAGCGGGAAAGAACCCTTTTATATTGACTTCGATTGTTTGACCCCGGGTCACGACAGCTAATGGGAAACATTCTCCCACCTTCTCACGTACTGCAGTTTATTGGTCGGTTGTTATTTTTCACGCCTCATGTGATGAAGCGGCCTCTACACGTCGAAGGGACGAGAAGTATCCCTTGTGTGTGATTGTCAAGCAGCCCTCCAGCACGCGGCCTTGTCAACATATGGGCAATCCACTTTATGTGCTGTTTTAGAGCTCTTATCTAACACACTTTTTGGTAATTACAAATGAAAAGGTTTTCATTACCGACTGACAGCGCTATTCTGTTTCACTTATTTCCGGAATCTCTCCTTTTGTAAAGTTTGTTTTAGTTTGACTGCGCAAAGGGTCATTTCTGCTAACCCTTCCGACTCAGGGATTGGCTCAGAGCTTCATCACTCTTTGCTTGAGAAAACACAAAGGTGGTTTCGCAAACAAGGGTTTGCTGACAACCATACTGCATTGGTTGATACACAGCTTATTCGTGTCAAAACAAAGATTTTTTTTACTTACAGTCCACACCAAGCTTGTATTTCTGATTGGCTATTAGCTTTCACTAAAACTTCGATTTAGTGTGCGTTGTCAAGGTGGATTTACGCTGAGTGCCAATCAAGTCATTATCGTCACAAACTATGCTAAATTATCTCCATCTTTCCACGCGTTTTCTGCAAAAAAGACGTTTACAGAGCTGCAGAGAAACTTTAGTGTAGGCGCGGCGCAGATTTGGAGGCTTTCGTTTAGGAATTTTCGCACTTCCTTGGAATTTCGCGGGTCTTCATTGCGAAGTCATCTCGATCTTTCCCACCCTTTAATTGTATCCAGAGTGGTGCCATGGAGTCTACCGTTTTTACCAAACTGTTCGGATTAAATCAAACTTCGTTAGTGTAATCTACAGGTGTTGAATTAATATAGAAGTCGGCAACACATTTATGGCGACAACCAGTCCTGTTTGTTTTTTCGACGAGGTATGATACCCTCGGGGCACCCAACGAATTCAGAAGAAGTTGGGAAACGAAACTAATGATATCGGACGCTCCAGAGTACCGAATTTAATGTGCAAATCACTATAAAGTAAACTTCCTTCCATTAGTTGTTTTCGGTCTTTCTTTGTGTTCACTTTAAGATGTATCTAGAGAGAATCCATTTAGCCAGTGTGAGGTATTGAACGAATTATATCAGGTAGAGAATCAAGATGCAATGAAGGAGAACTGATTTCGTGACGTGCTTGGCTCTTAGGAAACCCGGTTAACAGCTATTAAGTAGCTAATTGCCCTTATTAAAACACTCTGAAAGATTCCGTTAAATCGTATAGTTTGATTACATATGAATCAAAACAAGAGGAAGTGAGCTTACTTTTATTTTAGGAAACACTTGGAAGATTTCATTTTACGTTCTTGTGTTTTTGACACTTAAGTTTTGCTAAATTTAATCCAATTTGTCCGTGCGAAGAAAGAAAACTGTCTGGATTCGTAACGCGTAAATGCGCGAAAAAGGGGGACAAGAGACGTTGAAGCGGATACCGTCTACTTGAAATGCGGGGATTGATGGATTAACCAGTTTCCTCTTAATGACCAAATTAAACACTTTTATTATCAAGAGTTTTAATTAAAAGCCCTAGCGTTGCTTGCAGTATTTTATTCCAAACCTTCAGATACAAAGCAACAGATTGGTGGTAGTTGATTGTATCATTTTTTCCGCGAAGATTCTCGCGTCCGGTCTTGTTTAGATATTCCTTAACCGTTATATCAGCCTGGTTCTTTTTACCTTGTTTATTAACTTTACGTTAGTTGCTTATGAATAAATAGCGAAATTGAAAAAGTAAACAAATCGAATGAAGTTATTAAAATCCTTGAAATTCGAATTAGAAATTTGGACGGCCACCCGTTTTTTCCATAACATGTCTGATGATCTGGAACAAATCCGGAAGAGGAAGATATGCGGATAATCGATATGTTGTCCTGCGGCAAATGTTCCACTTGCGGTAGGAAAATACCCACAAGTGTAATTGTATCATCATCGGCCGGTTGTGGCCGGAACCGTATGTGAATGTATTCAATCCTTTCACAGTCGATAGCAGTATAAGCGCAATGAAGAGATTTAAAGAATTCTCGCAAATCTGTATTAAAGGAAACCGTGAATGTTAACACCGGTGAACGAATCGATTATCTTGCTGTGTGCTAGATACTTCGGAAAAATACGGGTGCTCCGGCCCTAATAGTAGTCGAACGTACTTACCATCATCCGAGTTTTAGTTCGGATGCTTCACCAGTGAGCTTGGAAATAGGCCCTTTGGTTAGGCTCACGCTGTTCAATTTTTCGAGCAGCTCTTCGAAAATTGAATCCGATACACTGACCAGATTATCTCTGAGCAATGATGATTTGAAACTTCGAAATTTTACACAAAAAGTATGGGATCATTCACCGCTTTTGCCACCCAAGAATTGATCAGTTTTTGATGACTAATAATTGGCTCGATATCGAAGCTAAACGGCTTAAGAATTGGAGAATTAACTAAGTTTAACAAGTTCTTTTACCGTTTGAAGTCAATTTGTAAATGCTCTCTGTGAACAAACTCATATGTTGACGTTAGGAAACAAGATGTAAAAAGGAACGAGAGAAGTGATCCTCGTTCTTTTCCGGGACAATGTAAGCAACTGTTTTTTTGTAGACACCTAAAAAAAACCTGGTGGCTTCGAGTTCAATGGGCTTGGAACCATGACCTCTGCGATGCCGGTGCGACGCCCGCGCCCACGAACTGAGCTATGAATCCACTCAGTTGGGAGCAGGTCAATTTGTTGGGCTCATTTGAACGGGCGTCTGGTCCCGTGAAGTACTCGATGAATGAAATGAATGTATATCTGGACAGTTTTCGCAATAGCCCTTTTTACGGTTAGTTTTTCTCATTTGCATTACAATGTAGTCTAACGTGGGTGCGAGACAATTTCGGGTTAAAACTACAAAATAGCCCGAAATTGCCTCACATACATGCCAGATTACATTGTAATGCAAATGAGAAAAACTAACCGTGAAAAGGGCTATTGTCTCTCATAGACACCTGGAAAATGACGTCAGCAAAGATTCCCTTATACGGACATCAGAAATTAAATCAGTTTTCGTTGAAAAGCAAACGAAAATTAGGATCTTTGTAGTGCAAGAATCTCCATTCCTCTGCATTTTTTCTATGGTCTATGTACCCTTTAAGTGATTCGTCAGAAAAAAAAATTGTTGAACGACTTTCTTGAAACTTTCTCTGAATGTTCCCTACTAATCCCTGTTTTGAGAGCTACAAGAAAAAAGATAAGTCACCGTGCTTGCTTAAGAGATATAATGGGCCAATCTTAACCCATTGATGCCTGCACTGATACTAATCACGCCCGTAATTTCATCGGCTCAGGGTACATTTTGCGGTAACTAAACGAGAGGGCTTTTAAAGTAACACTTGAAAAAACACCTGATAGGTAGAAAGTCTAGAGCGTATGGAACACTGTCTATATAGTTTATGGAAAAATCACTCAACTTAAAATGGCGTCGACTCAAAGCGTTTCTCGAGTCGTTGTTTTCAAGATCATTATTTACATCCCTGTGTAAGGGCTCTGTGTATGTTTTTAGCGATATCTTTTTTTCCTTCCGACAAATTATTTTTTTTTTAGTTTAAGGGGATAATTTGTACACCAAGATCATGCGATAAAAAATATAGGTCACTGTTCTCGTTTAAGAGTAAAACACCATCGTACCTGTCTATCTCGATTATCGAAGATCGAAACAACAAAATTCGCTATGTTCTTGGAATGCGCGCGCTTATTCGCAAAGAGTTATGGGACATTCACGTTTTGTGAACTGTTTCAACGTGTATGATCGACTTACGCTATATTTACAATGCTGCAAATTTGATTCAATTTATAAATATTGACACACCATATGCGCAGAACAGGATGCGCAGTGCAATACTGAGGAATCACCTTAATACACTTGGGCATCGTATTGATAGGATTGAAAGCCGATTTCAGCGGGTGCTGTACCAGCTCTCGAAACGTACCATGTGATTGGTCCGCTACCCTAGCCAAAAACAAAAGGCTACACAATTGAAACAATGAATTATACTAAAAAACGATAGAATCTGCTTACAATACCAAACAACAGGCAAGGTTACCACCATGTGCCCTACACTGTATTTAGAATCATTTAGCACAAAAGGCTAAAAACGTTGCACTTGTTTGTTGAGTAGTCGAGTTAAAGGGGAAGCTAAGGACGATTTCCATTTGACAGAACCGTGATCGGCCATCCCGGGCATTTGGAAGGATTAACTCTACAACTCCTGAAACTTGGATAAAATATATTGCCTGTAAGGTATTTTGTCACTTTTACTGATAAATAGTCACGTGAAAGTGACGTCACTTCCAACGGCGGTAAAAAATTCTAAATTTTTGTCTAGTTTCCTTGTTTCTTTTGTTTGTTTTGCTTTTTCTCTTTTGTGATTCAAAAACACAATTCAGAGCATTTTTACAACAAAAAGCACTAAAAGCTATAATAATAAACAATTATTGGATGAGGTTGAGCATGATATCATGAATTATCAAAACCGAGGTCTGTGTTATCTGCCTCAGCCTTCGGCTTCGGCAGATAACACAGACACGAGGTTTTGATAATTCATAATATCATGCGAAAACCGAAGTCAATAATTGTTTTATTGTACATTTTTCACAGAATTCATCCTCAGAAACAGAAGCGAAGCGTTCAGCCATTTTGTTTCTGAGGAGAACACTCCAAGGGGCTTAGTAACCAGACGTTGAACTTGACATGATAAATGTAATATCTGCAGCAGATATTACATTTATCATGTCAATAATAATTAGTGTAATATATTAGTATAATAATTAGTGTTATCCGTAAATGTTTGTTTAAAAATAAGAATTATACTGGGTGGCCTGTGGTTTCAAAATAATGGGTAATGTGTTGAAAACGTTATTACTCACACTTAAGATAGCAGTTTTATGGCCTTTTTTTAAGCTTAACTCAAAGTCAACGTCCTCATCGTCCAGGTCTACCTGGAGGTCCTCCTCATCATCTAGGTGGTTAGAACAAGTTGTTAGGTGGCAAAAGTCAGAGCACTTTAACCATTACGAATGCAGTCACGTGAATCATCATTACAGGCCTTCTTGCACATACAAGCAGGCTCTATTACAGGTCTTGGTGCTACTAGTCCACTCATCCAATCTATCACCGATCTCTCTTGAGGCCTGTCGTTTACGAGAGACCAGCCATAGCCAATTGGAGATGGAATTTTCCATATCGCCGCGTGAAAGTTGGCTTGTCGGCAATGCTTATACAAGCTGTCTCGGCATGGTGGAAGCTGACTGGATTCCGTTTCAGCTTTCTTTGCACAGAACACCGCAAATCTGTATTGATTCACGCTGGAGATACCCTTCTTTGCGTCACAGATTTCACAGACAAATGCCTCTAACTGCATCAGAAGATCTTCAAAAGGCTGCCCCTCCAACTTTGTAGACGCTCGCAAGGTCCTCTGCTATAGCAGTAGTGGCAAAAGCTCCTGTTGAGATGCTGGACAGCGAACTGATCTGTCCAGTTCTTGATTAAATCAACCATTGAGGTAACATCTTTCTCATCGTGGGCAATGTGAGACATCATAATCATCATAGACATCAAATCCATTCGGGATTCGGTCATCGGCCACCTGTACATTAAGAATGGCTTCGTGGTCTCCGATGTCACCAGCTTTTTGCAGCGTTTTCCATCAGTCAAGGGAATTTCGACTGATTGATTTTGTGGTATCATCAGTATGTATTGTACAATAAGGCTCAGTTCTTTGTCTTTTACAAGTATGCTTGAAGCCATATTTTTCACATCTTTGAGGACAGTAAAAATCCCCAAACAAGACTTTGTGTGTATTTGTACCTTGTGGTCTTTAATGCCACAGGGTACCCATTCCGGTGATGAATCTCTTGATTTGTAAGGCATACATTTAGACTACCTCGGTAGCACCGTCAGGCGTGACGGCGGAGCACGCAGCGACATCAGAAATCGTCTCAACAAGGCCAGGAACGCTTTCAGAATGCTAAACAACGTATGGAAGTCTATCCCAGTACAGCACCAAGACCAAGCTAAGACTGCACCAGAGCTGCGTACTTTCCACCCTACTGTACAGCTCAGAATGCTGGAGGATGACTGAAAGCGACCTTAAAAAACTGTCCACCTTCCACACTAAGTACCTTAGAAGAATCCTGCGAATATTCTGGCCCGAGGCCACCTCCAACCAACATCTTCTCGCCCTCTGTAACCAAGACAGCATGGGCACCATCATCGAGCGAAGGCGATGGAGATGGATCAGGCATGTGATGAGAGGAGAGTCAGGCAACATCTCCCTCACAGACCTTCACTGGACACACCAGAGGGAAAGCGGAAACGAGGGCGACCCAAGAACACCTGGCTTCGAACTGTAGAAGAGGAACATAAGACTCTCCATCACAACTGGGAGACCGTTCAGAAGCTGGGCCAGAACAGACAGGAGTGGGGTACCTTTGTTGCTGCCCTACATGCCAGCTGGCATAACGGGCAGGAGTGAGTGAGTGACATTTAGACTAACATAATTACTGTAGCTTTTAGTGCTTTAGTAAAAATGCTCCGGATTGCATTTTTGAATCACATAAAAGAAAAAGCAGAAAAAAAAAAAATACAAGAAACAAAAATTCAGACTTTTCTAGCGCGGTCGGACAACATTGCCATCATATATATTTTTGAAATCTACACATGATAAGCTTTAATAGGCCATTTTCGAATTCTCACGGCTGGACTGGATTTAGTATGAAATGGAGGCTAATGCGGGCAAATCTTTTCAAATGCAAATTCCTTTGCCGGCATTAGCCTCCATTTCATGCTAGATCCAGTCCAACCGTTAGAATACGAAACTGTCCTGTCCCCCGAGTGGAAATGAAAAGGGCTTGGGCCATACGTTTAAGGCCGGCACACACGAGGGAGCTTGCTCCTGAAACACGCTCCCGACACACGCTCCCGGGTATTAAAGTACCCCAACCAATACACACGAAGGACACGACGAGGGAGCTGAATGATGAAACAACCCGATTGAGGCATGGGAACTGTTGTGGATGAAAAGAATAAGCCAATTTGATTGGCCAACTGGAGACACGTCATGTCACGGCAAGCATATTTCAGTACACACGAGGGAGCTTGCTCCTGAAACAGACCCGTGCAACAGATTTGCCCCTGGAGCTTGCTCCCTCATATCAAACCAGTTTGATATGAGGGAGCAAAACTAGGGAGCAAAAGTTTTGCTGCGCAACATATTTTTTCAGTAGAAATCGTTGGTGCAGACGAGGGAGCTTTGCTCCGGGAGCGTGTTGCAGGAGCGTGCTGCGGGAGCAAGCTCCCTCGTGTGTACCGGCCTTTACGCACTTCAGCTTTTCATTGTCAACAATTTGTTTCCTCCAAGGTTGCCTATTTACCGAGTTAGGATTTCGAATTGGATTTTCAAGTTGGACTTCTAGTTGGTCAGTGTAAAATGTAGACTGAGACATAATTATTATCGCTTTGTACTTTCTTATCAGCTGCACCTGAGCAAGCAGGACGTGCCATGGTCATTTCCGGTAGTTTTAACACCCAGCGCGGGATAATCTTTAAAATCCTGTTTTTTTTATTTCAAAGCTGCTTTTTAAGCTTATGGTTTAAAGCTTTTGTTTATGAAAGAGTCGTTAGGATTAGTGAAGTTTTTATTACCCCTGCTTACAGTACACTTAGCATTTAAAAACATCAAACTCAAACACAAACCTCCACGAGAAATAAACTGACAGATCTTAATTAGTATGATGAATAGTTTCAGTGTTACACTTTGTGCAAAGAAATCTGACACATATACAGCTTATTCCAAAATGGCCACCATTTTAGTAATCCTTGGTTCCTTGCAAATTGCCACTTTCGGCCTCGCTTTCAAACGTGAAATTCAAAAGAATAATTAACCTTGAACGAGGCCAAACAAAAGAATACTAAAATGTTAAGTGAGAATTAGTCTTCCATTCAAAGATCAAGTGGCTGCCAATGCGGTCATAAGATTGGTGTCACAGTACAACCAGTTTTCTTCAGCAAAAAATTGGGGCAAGATCTTAAAACCCAAAAAAATCAAGCCATCAGTCGTGAATCGGCAATGTGTTGTTTATCATTTTAGATGTGATCTGTGCGATGCAGATTATGTTGGGTATACAGCGCGACATCCTCACCAACATATTGCTGAACACAAAAATTCGGCAATTGGTCGACATGTTTCAGATGTTTTGCAAGCTCACGGTAGTAAAGATCTTTTGAAAGAATATCAATATTTAGGGTCTTAAGAAAGTGCCAAGGCAAATTTGATTGCTTAGTTTACGAAAGGCTCCTTATTAAGAGTCTCAAGCCTAATTTGAATATACAGATTGTTTTCCGCCTTATGACCACGTGATGTTCCCAAGGGAATTTTCCTTTCGTTTTTTCATAAGTTACCATGTACATATGCACGTGCATAAGACGACATTTGAAAGAAACTGTTCCCTAGAGTAACATCGTGGGACCTGAAATGGGAAAACAAAACGTACAAGCTGGTCAATAAGTGCCTCAGCGCGAAAGACAGCTGATACTTAAATAAATAATAATTATTATTATTATTAAAACTTCTTAGCAGCACGAAGTAAGATATCGCTTTGATGATCCATACGATGTTTTTGAAATTCATATTTAATCAATACATGTTTCGGATGAAACATCATCCATCGTCAGTTGACAAATGAGAAATAAACTAAAGTTGAGCAATAAATTCCCAAGTCAAACATCTTAATTTATCCCTTTCATACTAATTAGTTTCTTTTCTTAGCCTAAACACTTTGGTTTTTCTGTTTTGTTTCGTGGTTGGGTGTTTTTATTCTGTTCTCGCCTTCATCCTTAATTATTCATGTTATATCTCACTTTGTTACACTATTTATTGCTCAACTTAAGTTTATTTCTCATTTGTCAACTGACGATGGATGATGTTTCATCCGAAACATGTATTGATTAAATATGAATTTCAAAAACATCGTATGGATCATCAAAGCGATATTATTATTATTATTATTATTATTATTATTATTATTATTATTATTATTATTATTATTATTATTATTATTATTATTATGTTTACTACAGCAGCCGCCGAAAAAGATCGTGGCGATCCGGCAATTACCTCCTATCTCCATCACATTAAGTTATACCAAGTCAGCGAAGAGTTGCGAGATGCAAGAAAAAAAGACGTCAGATGTAAGATAACTGAGTGTCCCGTTGATAAATGATTTACGAATCTAATTCTAACGGCTTTCGAGTCAGGAATTATCCAATAACATGTGCACAGCCAAAAACCGTGTCGTGTACTTTTCAAAATACTCGGCAAAATTAGTTCGAAAACGTTCTCCTCTTGCCTTTTGAACTGCTGGGCGTTAAAAACATTTGGCAATCAATCATGTAAATGCACCCCATGTATTCGGCAGCTTACGTTTTAATTCAATTCAAATAATCTCGTCTAACGATTCCAAGTGCAATCACGCAAATTTCTTTACATGTATAAGGGAGGATATAACTAAGTTAACAGCACTTTTTATTTCCTTCTTCCCTTTAGTCCGTACGGAACCGTATTCGTAAGAATACCCGGCCACAATTGTGTTGTTGTAGCGGTATCGTTTGAAGAACGAGGCATAGAACAATACACGCCATCAATGTGCAAATTAGTGGCAGCGGGTATTGTGTAGTTTAGCTTCTTATTCTTCTGAAAGTTAATTGCTGGTTCCGTTCTGTCTCAGCCCTTGTGTTGTTTTAACCTCTTCGTTTTTCAAGACACCCCTTGAGAAGTTTAATCTGCAATTATCTACGATAACCTATGAACGGAATTAAAAAAGGCTACGACCGAAGTCTCTAAGACGGCTTAAATCGGGATATAAAGTTTAATTAAAGACTAACGCTTTCGAATGTGACAGGCATAAAAGGCACTTAAAGCTAATTAATGTGAAGAAAAAGACAACAACTCAAAGCACTGCCTACCACTTTGATTTTTTTGGTTTTGGGAACCATCTATAGCTACACTTCTTTATTTATGCTTGCCCAAAAGCGCGAGTGGTTCCTTAAAGTCAAAGAACAGAGCCTATACTTTCAGTTGTTTAATTAAAGAACCTCGAGTTGAGATTGAATGTCATGTTTTGTTTGTTTTTCTCACCTTATTTTGGATGACAGCACCATCATGTTAGTATTGACGTTCGTAAATTGCTTCTCAATTTACCGGAAATCAGCTCTCTGAAACATATCTTATTTACGTTGATATCCGAGCACGTCTTTCATAAATTCGGCAAACATGCATCCACTTGGGGGTATCTTTCTGATCCTTCCAGTCTTGCAAGTGTAATATTCTAGTAGGTGGAGCTTATGCACCGTGGTCCTCTGTGCTACGGTACCCCAGGGTTTTCCTTCCATGTGAGATCGACATTTATAAGAAACAAACGAAAATAACATGAAGTCATGGCTCTCCTGAGGGAGATTTAAGCATCGAGTTAAAGGCAAACGGCGATTTAACGGAAACTTATTTCAGTGATTTAAGCTCATTTCTGGCCTGTTGTCTACAGATATCGTTAAAAGGGAAAACGAACTTTAAGAAGTAAACTGAAATCAACAAATTAACGCAAATCAATTTAAAGGTTGGTTTTGGGGGGGAGGTGAAAACCGGAGTACCCGGAGAAAAACCCCTCAGAGCAGAGTAGAGAACCAACAAATTCAACCCGCATATAACTAGGAATCGAACCCAGGCCACATTGTTGGGAGGCGATTGTTCTCAGCATTACGCCAGCCCTTCACCCCTCTCTTATGGGAGAGAGAATTTAGAATCAGATAATTTTCATACTGCCATTTTCAATATCACATATATAAATGTGATGCAATATCTCTCCAGTGGTATGGATTTTGCGAAGTTTGTAAACAGGGAATATATAAGCGGTTCGATTCAAGCTTTTTATGATTTGAATGGCACGACGTTTGTTTCCTTTTCTCTCGAAGTGAAGTAGAAATTTTCAGGGATAGGTTATTATGCAATGCACTTTCAATATTCAGTACTTTATTCTCGGCTGACTTATTAGGTGAGAAAACGATAGCCAATGAGGTAATAAATGTACACAAAGATTTGCCTGTATTCAGTACTTCAGCGGGAACTCAGTTCACTAATTGAGATCTAGTACATCTCTCCTCCTTTTGAACGGGCCTCATTTAATTAAGGTTTCAGTTTTGAGTTTTGCAACTGCTTTGTATTAAATCTAAATTTGTTATGCATCTGTGTCGGATCGCTAGTGGCTACTTCCTGCATTCCGCACTCTTGTAAATCGCCCGGTAATCGAACACCATAAAGTTGCCCAAGGGTGTGCTGCTGTCCGATAACACATACGCAGTCGATCGTCCTACCGCAAGAAACGAGGTGTGTGTATTTTGGCAAGAGGGTGACTAAAAGGTATTCAAGTTTCTTTCACCATTTTGTTCGGATGTACTCCGTTTGGCAAGCACCGAAACCTCGCGCATTCCCTTCCTTACACGCGCGTAACCTCACTCACGCGCGCTCCGTTTTCTCCTCTCCTCTTGCTCATCCATTGCTCGTAACACGCAGATAATGTTTATTAAATTAAAACTGTGCCTCCTGGAGGGATATTTTGAGAATGTGGTTCCTAATTTTGCAATGCACGACATTGCAAGTTAATGCTCTCACGGAAGGTGGAGGAGAGAGACCAAACATTTTCGGATTGAAGCTGAGCTGATTTAACGAGCTGATACATTGTATGTACTACATTGTACTACATGTAATACATTTTATTATATGACTAGCTCCGTGAGCGGGCAAGATGAACCAAATCGCGCGCTCTGATTGGCTACCCGAGCGGGCAAGATGGAGCGATACTGCCCGCTCGGGATTTCTCGCTTGGTCCCGCAAGATCAAAGATCATTTTTTGGTGTTTTAAGTCATATAATAAATCCTTTATTGACCAAGATTGTTCGGTCAAGATGACTGGATATTGTCCTCGTTCTTTTTTTGCGTGTTTATGGACCTCGACTTCGTCTCGGTCCATAAACACGCAAAAAAAGAACTTGGCCAATATCCAGTCATCTTGACCTCACGCTTGGTCAATAACCCATACGTATTGTACTACAATCTTGGACATAATAAAATGGAACAGAAATGCCCCCTTCCCCCTAAATCAAGGATGAAGCCGCGTGAAGGCCAGAACACGCCGTTTTCTCCTCACTGATTTTGGGGGGAGGGGTGGTCTCCATTTCCTATTAATTTGTCCAACAGCGGGCAAGATAAACCAAATCCCGCGCTGTGATTGGCTACCCGAGCGGACAAGATGGAGCTATCTTGCTCGCACGGGATTTCTCACTGGGTCCCGCAAGATCAAAGATCATTTTTTGATGTTTTATCCCATATAGTACATCCTTTATTAACCAAGCTTGTTCGGTCAAGATGGCTGGATATTGGCGTCTTTTTTTTTTTGCGTGTTTATGAACCGAGACGAATAAACACTCAAAAAAAGAACTTGGCCAATATCCCAGCCATCTTGACCTCACGCTTGGTCAATAACCCATATATGTAGCTTGAGATAGTCAAGATACCGATGTAAGCAAATCTAGATTACATGCGTGGTTATTGTTTTGGAACCTTTGATCACAATCATCTAATTAATACTCCAATAATCATGTTGTAAAGGTTAATTCCTTATATTATGTTTTACTTTATCCTATTTCTTAATTACAATTCTTCTTGATCTGACTGGAATTCTTTTATGTCAAAGAGGAGGATTTCGTGATCATCTGCTTTCTCTTTTGAAATTAAGGTTCATATCTTTTCCGTGATCGCACGAGCTGTTCCACGTTAAGAACAATCCACCCAGAGAGCTGGAATTACAAAAATGCGTAGGTTCAAACTAGGTTCAAACTAGGTTTTTTGCTTAGAGTACTTTGATCATCCGACCTCAAATCCTTGCACGCACTGAGGTATCTCATGTATCCTATAAACTCTTGTTCTTCGGCCATCAAAACTTAATAGGAAATAAAACACAAAAAGCGTTGTTTTCGCCAGGTTTATCACCGTTATTCGGGTATCCTAGCGTGTTATCACGTGATCTCGCTTGATCTTACGTCGATCACCAACCGCACTACGAGCCTGACCTTTTTAAAATGGTGTTTTCATTTTGATGTTCCTGTTGGTTTTAAGGCGGTGTGAGATTGATATCCCTGTGAGGACCTGTTTTCGAAGATTTTTTTTCTCAAACTAGTGACTGGTAAGGACAACGAAAAAAGCAAGGTGACACAAACACCAACCCGGTGTGGCCAACACATCGCGCATGCGCACAACCATTTCACCCGGTCAATTAGCAGCCATGGACAGCTGTTTCCCCCTTGCTGGGCATCATTAGCATGGCGTGGCTAACATACCAGGGCCCGGTTGTTCAAAAGCCGATTAACGCTAACCCCAGATTAAAAATTAACCAAGGAGTTTATTTCTCTACTCCCAAATGCTGTTCATCACTGATATTCGGCAAAACTTTACATTAGAAGAAGTCACTCTTGAAAGACAAAAATAAGTAAACGAAACTTTCACCAAAAAGTTAAAAACATGAAACAAAAGTTTACGCTAATCGTGGATAAAGTTAATCGCCTTTCGAACAACCGGGCCCAGCCGGGTCTGTCCATGGCTGCTAATTGACCGGGTGAAATGGTTGTGCGCATGCGTGATGTGTTGGTCACACCGGGTTAGTGTTTTTGCCACCTTGTGTTTTTGGTAAAGAGCCTATTGTTGGACATTTTTGCTTGCTTTGCAGGTTGGAAATCATGGTCAAGTTGGAGTAAATGCAGCAAGAGTTGTGATGGTGGCGAGCAGCTCCGCACAAGAAAGTGTTCATTGAAAGACTGTGATGGAAGCAAGAGAGAGGAAAGATCATGTAATATGCATGATTGTTATGGTAAGACCTTTTCGAGTTTGCAAGGGATTTTCCATACAATTCGTAGTACCGCTGAACAGCTGGTTGAAGGGACTTCAGGGAACTTAAGCAACAGGGAGCCCAAGCAACGGCGACGGCAACAAGAACGTCACAAATTTGTATATTTAGTGGGCAAAAGCAATAACCCTGCACACCTTGCACGTGCATTTTTCACTTTTCTTCATTTCTTTGCCGTCGTCAACAAAACAACAACATGAAATAGCCAAATTTGAGGTTTTATCAAGGACGCCAGCACTTGAGGATAAATTTTCATTTTCTCCCCTAAATTAAGTGCCGTTCCGACGAGTGTCATTTTTTAGGAACTACCACACCCTTGTCATATTAAAAAGGTTGAAATAGTCACCTAGCGATTAAAATTACGCGAAGTTATATTTTGAGATGACGTTCTCGTTGCCGTCGCCGTTGTCATAGTAGGGAGCTTAAGCACGCGCGTTTTTGAGACGCGGACGGCAACCGGAAGAGAACATTTCGCGTGCCAGGGCAGTGGTGTCTCACAGATTTTTATACTAATAATCTCTAATAGAGAAACGATACTTAGCAATGTAAATGTGGTTGTGTGAAGACAAGTTAAAAGGGAAAACAACTCACTTCCCGTCGCCGTCCGCGTCTCAAAAACGCGCGTGCTTACGCTCCCTGTTGCGTGAGCTCGCTACTATGACAACGGCGACGGCAACGAGACCTTCACAAATTTGCATATTTAGTGGGCAAAAATAGTAGCTTCACACGCGCTGCACTTGTGATTTTACTTTTGTCCATTTCTTTGCCGTCGTCTGTAAAACAACAACTTGAAATAGCCAAATTTGAGGGTATATGGACAACGGCAGCACTTGAAGATAACTTTTCATTTTCTCCCCGAAATACCCAAACTCATTAATAATTCATAAGTTGATAAGCCAATCTGGTCACCTGGACGAGTTTAAAACCCAATGAAACACGACTTGTTGATTCATTGATGCATTTCAAACACATGTGGTTTAAATTCAATAATTTCAAACACATGTGGTTTAAATTCAATAATTTCAAACACATGTGGTTTGAACTCAGTAATTTCAAACACACGTTTTTGAAATCAATTACGACAACGAGTGCTTGCTTACAGCTCTCACATGCTTCTGAGCAACCATTAGCTGTACAAAAACTGTTTGACTTGAAAAAGAGGTTGAAATTATAATTTCCTTTATTGGAGAAGTAATTTCAAAAATTCGTGCTTCGGGTTTCATCAGGTTTCCAAGCGCTCGAAAACAATATAGAGATTACTTTATGGAAAGCGCGCGCGTTCGGGATTTTCACACGAGTTGGTGAAGTATCTGAAATCGAACGAGTGAGCGCAGCGAACGAGTGAGATTTTTTATACAAAACCAACGAGTGTGAAAATCCCGTACAAAGCGCTTTCCATGCTGTAATTTATTTATTTTATACATACTGAGATTTTTTTAATTTATCCAGCTTTAATTGGTTCTCTAATTCTTTACAAAACTCCTGAATTAAATTTTTACTAAAATCGACATAAGAAAATATCACCAATCAAAAGTCATTACTGGTACAAAGGATAGTAAACATTTCAATTCTTAATTAAATATGGAACTGCTAGTTTGGAAATAACGAAATAAGCAATCCCAAATTGGTAACCCAATAAAGGTACTGTAATGACCGCGAAAACACAATTCGCTTAAACCGTGGTTTGTGATTAAACGAAACGATTTTTTCACGTGTGAGAAACTCGTTTCGCCTCTCTGATTGGTCGAAGTAAAATCCGAAACGCTTTTTCACACAGCAAAATTTGATGCGAAAATCTCAGTATATATAAAATAAAAAACCACTCGGTCTGCGGCCTCGTGGTTTCAAATGTTTTCTCGCGTTTGGAATCCTGATGAAACACTCGCACTCGTTTTTGAAATATTACTTAAGCGCCGTTTCGACCAGTGTCAATCTTGAAAAACTACCACATCCTTGTCATATTAAAAAGGTTGAAATTGTCACGAAATGAGAACAACGACGGGAATTTAAGTTTTGAGATGACGTTCTCGTTGCTGTCGCCGTTATCGTTGCCCAAGTTCTCTTTTAAAATCTACGACGGCGACGTTGACGAAAACGTTACCTCAAAATATAGCTCTGCACTTTTGTAAGTCTTTCTCTATTAGAGAGATTTAGTTTCACGTAAAATAGAGAGAAGGTTGTGACTTTCGCTTGGCGTGACCCACGGCAACTCGAGTATTTAGTTACTAAAAACCAAAAACAAAACTCGGAGTGGTTTTAAACGTTGTTTGTAGAAAAAGACGCTATATAAAATAAAAATCCTTACCCGTCAACTTTTGAGAGTTTCGATGAAGCTGTTTTGTCGGTCAACAGAGAGTCAACGTGAGTTCATGAAGAAAATTGCGGCAAGGAATCAGTTATGAACTATCTATAACCATGAAACCTGATTTTTCCTCCTTTGGCATACCGGAAAATGGTTTGGGGGTACTTTTTTCCCGCAAGCATTTTGTTATGTACAAGAAAAATAGAAGAAAATTTCAAGTCTACGGCAAACGCAAAAATGCCTACTTTCACGTAGAAACGGCAAGCGGCAGCCGGCAAACGTAGAAAATGGCGGGAAAATCATGGTCACGTGGTCACTTTCGCCGTTCACTTTTCATGCGCGTAAACATGATGCTAAATCTCTCTATTACACCGTCTTGTTCACTTCGTACAATGTGGGCGAAGTATCTTAAGACTAAAGCTAGTGGGCCGCACGAGCAGCTTCAGTGTAAAACTATGGAATGAGAGGTTCCCATTTGTATGCACGCGTTGTCGTGAAAACACCATTTTTTTTCTCTTTTACCAATGATATCAGGGACCTCTTGGTCGGAGGACGAGGACAAGTACGAGTTTTCCTTACTGAGCATGCGCATAAGGGATTTTTTTTTGTAACCTTTCTTGAGACCTGGAAAAAAGGTAACTATCTGATCTTTTTGTCGACATTTCTTTTGCAGATGTCAAAGACATATTGCGACATATTCGAGAGGAACAAAGAGTGCCCTTGTACAAAAATGAAAACATAAAAGTGGGAAATGGCCTTACTCTGTCAACGAAAGTTTCCGGAGTCTTCCGATTTTACTTTCCTGAAGATTTTTCGATTTTGATTACATTTCGAGCCAGGAAACTCACAAATGTGTATCTAGTTGCAATGCACGACTATCGAAAAACTCTTACTCTGGGACTACGAATAACGCCACATATGTTAACTTTTGAATTTGAGAAGAACCCTGCTACGTTTGACAGCCGTGTCTCATTAGATTTTCCTGTGGAAGTTCGCGAAGATCAATGGTATAGTGCAAGCATTAGTGTACAGGAACGAGAAGTCACGGTCTATTGGAACTGCGAAAAGATTGGGACTAAGAGTTTCCACGGGAAACAGTCATTTATTCCCGATTCTTTGGGCATGCTTTCCATTGGGATGCCGCTGTTGTTCTCCTCTGGGAAGACCGATGAGGTAAGACAAATAACTAGACGACAGGCCTCGGTTGTTCAAAAGGGGTATAACACTGCCCACCGGATAAATCACTATCCAGCGGATAAACACTAGCAAACCAATCTACTCAGTTGTCCAGTTGATGGTGATTTATGCAGTGGGTAGCGCTATCCCACCATCGAACAACTTTAAACTCATGGTTTAAAACTCGTTAAAACACGACCTTCGACTTTGTTGGACGGCTTCAAAAACATTTCAAGGGCGTACCAAGGGAGGGGGGGGGGACAGGGGTTCCCTCCCCCCTTTGTAAGCCTTTTTTAAAGGAGACAACCTACAATATTCAGGTGGGGAAAACGCCACAATCTGGTGAGTACCCTCTGTTTGACACAGTGTGAGCCCCCCACCCCCTTTGAAAAATCCTGGCTACGTCCCTGCATTCCGGAGCGAATCCGGACAAAGATTCAAATTGTGAGAGGAAAAGAAGAAAAACAAGCTATGCCTTATGAGTGTGCTTTATATAACAAATTCCAATAAGGAGTGCTCATACACGTGACTTTTTTGTGACCTGATAGGCTGTTTCTGTGTCGCTCATGAATTATTAATGAGTTTTCGAAGTGCTTCGTTAAAACTAAGGCGAAAGAACGCAGCTTAACTTCTGTGTGCCT
>NC_090876.1:10991984-10999484 GCF_036669935.1 Montipora foliosa
TTTTAGGTGGTCGTAGTTAGGAACGTTACTTAAGCTGTAACTTGAGGGAAACCTGAAAAATGCAGGTTTGAACGGGATCTAAAACATATTTTTTTCGCAGTTCAAACATGTTTTTCATATAGGAAAAATATCATTTTGCAAACGTTGCTTTTGTTATTCAAATGTGCCAACCACAGGAACAAAAGACCCTTTGTTTCGATTGCCAATTAGACTCTGGTTGGCACATTAATGACAATAGGTGACGTCAACGATATCTTCCCTACAATGAGTCTCTTTACAAAATAAACAAATTGTTGTTCGTTATCGGAAGAATCTGTACTTTTCGGAAGCCTCTATCAATCGCCACTGAGTTCATTTCTCACAGCGGCGTCGGGGGATCTTTTATGTACATCAACAGTTTATCCTTTACTCCCAAGAACTGAATGTAAATTCTCCTTACTGACTGCCATACATTACTTTTATGTCAGTTATGGTAATTTGATGATGTCCAGACAAACGAAACTTGGGGGATAACTTTCTTTATTCTCCTCACCAGTCTGCTTAATAATATATTGAACTTGTGAGGAGAAAATGTACATCAATCACTTTTGGGAGTCAAAGGGTTAATTAAACCGGTTTTCTGGTCAGCAGGTGACTCGTTCCTGGTGTAACACACCACCGAAGTAAAAAATGATGAACTCCATTTTTTTTAGAACAAACTCCGTGCTGCCAACAAACATCGTCGATGAGCACATGGTCAACAACTTGATTGCTTTCTTATAGATATCTGCTTTATTTTTGTAATTATGTTCGTTGAGGACGGTGCCTACTAATTAAAGATATTTTTGCCCCGGTGTGTGATTATGCAGGAAATGTAGATCTTATTGAAATCCAAAAAGAAAATTGGGGGTAACCACACATTTTTCAAAGATAATTCATGAATAATATTTGTAAAAAGCTTTAAAATACAAAGCAATATATGGCGTTCTTTCCCAAATTGAAGCTTAGTTATCTCTCAAACATGCATGGTTACCCTCGATTTTCTTTTTGGGTACCAAGAGTACTTACTAAGATCTACTTTCTCCGGATAGTTTTAAACCGCGCGAAAATATCTCTGTATTAGTAAGCATCGGCGATAGGAAATCTGAGTATCTGGAGATGCGCAGAACGTATGCGCAATAACAATAGTAGGCACCGTCCTTAAAAGGCAGCAGTGCGGCCCAGTGGTTAGGATGCTTGCTATGAGGTCCGGGGTTCCTGGCTTTAAGACTCGTTCTGAACTCTCATTGAATCTGTTCCTGGTAGTCCATGGTTCAACTTTTCGGCCGCACTTCTAAATAACCGACTGGTTTTCCTCCGGCCAGCTGGGATTATTAACAGTTGTTGTTCTTGTTGTTGTTGTTGAGTTCTATCGTTTCGTTGATCGTGTTTCATTGGCCTTGAAGAGCCCCTATGTGGAGTGGTCAATTAAGTACACATGGTATTGTATTGTTCAACTTCTGCTTTTCCTTTTCGCAGTATTATGCAGTCCGCCTTGCCAGTATGGCGGCAGATGTGTTCGTCCAAATGTCTGTCATTGTCCGCGTGGGTTCCTTGCGCCTTACTGTAGACGTGAGTATCAAACAATTCATGTTGGAAAATGTCAATTTTCTTTAATCGATTTCCATTTCGTGTTGTTGTTGTTGTTGTTGTTGTTATTGACCCTGTTCACTTCATCTGGTACTTTACCCCTTGTAAGAACTCCATAACTAGGAGAGTACAAAATGAAAAAAGCAAAGCCGAGAATTGATATCATGTAGAAACCAAAGGGCTTCAACATGTGCTTGCACATCTGTTCGATTTTGTTTAACGATGTTGATTGTTGACTGCTGGGGTGGTCATCAACATTTGATTCAATAAAGCTTCACGAGCGGCCTTGGATTCAGTTCCAGGGTGCAGCTGCGGCTGTTACTATGGATACGATCATGATACGTCATTGAGAGACCGATTAGTGCGCACGTGCATACCAACCAATGTTGAAAGAGGGTGGGGAGGGGGGGGAGGGAGGCAAACGACTTCAACTTCATTCAACATTTGATTCAACATCAATCCCAGGCTGCAGCCGTGGTTATTACTATAGATACGTCATTAAGATACCGATTAGTGCGCATGCGCATACTCAACAATGCCGAAAGAGGGAGGAGGGGGGAGGGCGAACAGCTTCAACTTCATTCAACATTTGCGATAACAAAAGAAATGTTGAATGGTTGTTGCAGCAATGTTTAAACGCTTTTAATTTCTTTCAACATCGATTCAACTTCGATTCAACATATTTCAGCAAGGTTAAGAGGGGGTGGTGGGCACACTGTTTCAATATCGCTGTTCAAAAAAATCCAACAGATGTTGAGGCTGTTTGCCCAGGCCTTTATTACAAGATGGTTGAAGCTTACAATATTTCGGCTCAATTAGAGTTCACAACAGCTATGAGATAATTGCTTCCAATCTCAATTGGTCATAATTACAGGTTCCTTGAAGCTTTCCACGTCAAGAACTTTAAGCTTACCGCTAATGAACGGGACTTAAAGACTGGAATCGGACCCGAATTGGGCCAAGTATGAGGGTTACCTCGTAATACCTCTCTTACTTAGCTCGCATTCTCTTCTCTTATATCGATTTTCGCACAAAACCAGATATTCATTTACAGCTTAAGTAATCAAAACCACAATTAATAATAATCAATAATTAATTCTCACCCTTGGCATTGAAAAAAGTCACTCAAGTGATCTCAAAGGCCCACATTCACCCAGAAGTCATTGCGGTTGTTTTTTTGGGGTTTTTTTGTTTTCAAATGACGGCTTGTCCAATTGCGTGATCTGATTGGTTGAATGCACTCAGACGAATCACGCGGGAAAAAACACGTCAGCTATTAGGATAATTTCGTGTTACACGAAATTCAGCCACGGGGCGCAAAGACTGGGGTGAATATGGGCCTTAAAACGTGCACGCCAAGGCTTCTTACTTTTTTTGGGTCTACAATTTTTTTGGCAGTAATTTCTATTGCTGTAGTTTCGTCACAAAGAAACGCAATAGTGTAGTTGCGCGCAGTACGGTCTTGACGAGAATGAACTAGATAAGAGTGTTCTTATGGCATAGGTGGGCTCCCCAGCACAGCCACAAATGAGTCTATTTTTAGAATACCGTTCCCGCGAAAATGACTTGTTATGTCCCAGGGGAAAAAACATGGCAGAAACAGTCACGCGTGACGTGGTTCCTCCTGATTGGTTAAAGTGGCGGCCCTTTGTTTGTTTTCGCGCGTAAAGTGAATTTAAAAATTAGTCCATTTGTGACTGTGCTGGGGCCAGACCGCAAAATGATACAGAAACGCTCTAGTCATTTCCACTCCTGATTGTGAATTATACCCGATTTCATCTTATCAATTTTGTCTGTTCTTTCGCTTTTCGTTTTCAGCCTCCTGTAGTCCTCCATGTCGTAATGGTGGAGTGTGTGTCGGACCGAACAATTGTCGTTGCGCGAAAGGTTTCACTGGAAACCAGTGCCTACAAGGTAGATGTTTTCCCAAGTTGTTGATAGCCAGGCCCCAGGCCCCAGTTTTCGAAGGGTGGATAGTGCTATCCACTGGATAAATCGATCGGTTTTGTTGGTGTTCATCCGTTGAATAATGATTTATCCGGTGTATAGCGTTATCCACATCAGTTTGAACAACCGACGCTCGCGTATAACTGTGATTACGAAAAACTGAACTACGGATATCAGATTTCCAGCATTTTCATTGGCTCGCCGGACGCAGGCTATCAGTTCATATACCTGCTGTACCTAATATGGTCAAGGAATGCGTCAGCAATAAAGCGAGCTGAAAGCATTTTTGCTGCTCAGAGAAAAAATGGCCAACAAAAGCCGTTTTGGACCGGAATTGACCGAGGCAGAAATCTATGCTTTAGTCGACAATACTACCCCCGGGAACACCAAAGAACAGTTGTTGATCTTGGAATTTTTAATAAAACACTTATTCTACTCGAGCTTGCTGGATATAAAATGATTATAACCAACTCGGCGCGCGAGTTATGTATCACTTCATATCCAGCGCACCCCCGTAGAATAATTGTTAACTATGCACGATCTAAGCACATTTAAGTAAAGGGGTGTTTGAAAACTTTTGACAGTGTTAAACGCGAAGGATATTTTACACCGTAGCTAGCGACTTAGCCACTGGGCGTTTTCCATTTACCAAGAAATTCCGGAAATTCCGGTTGGGATGGAAAATGGAACACACGTTTTTGGTTCGTTCCACTGGAAAATTTCCGGAATAAACGGAACTTCTGAAAAGGTAGTCCTGTTTTCCCGTTGGAAACTTTCCGATGGAAGTGTGTGTTCCATTTACAACTTTTGAAAGGTCTTACCACTTCCAAGCTATTCACGGCCACATTTTTAAATTTTGGCGCGCAAAATCGCAATCAATGGGCGGCGAACAGACCTCAGTTAAATGGAACACGTTTTTCACCTGATGGAAATTTCCACCAAAATTTCCGGAAATTTTGTGTAAATGGAAAACGCCCACTGAATAAAGTTATGGCCATCCTTTCAACAACTGGGGCCAGATGGACACATCATTTATGTCATTGTTCATTAGTATTTTTTTTTTATATTTACGAAAAACGTCTAATACCATAGGCATACTCTGAAGTTGGACCGAAGCTTTGGACAAATTACCATTTGATATTAGGCATTCATCACCAGTAACCGGATTTAAAACTAAGCTGAAGGCTTATTTTCTTCAACGACACATTTGATTTGTAATAGAGTTACGTAGTATCGTAAAGCTCCATGGACAGTTAGTGGAGTATGATGCTCTATATATACATTTTAATTAAATTTAATCATGAATATATCGTATGTTAGGGTTCAGAAGAGTTATGTACATCAATCATTTGAAACGGCAACTCCCCGACCCCCGGGGCATAGCGGCCAATGCCTGGATTTAACACACATTTAACGATGTGTCGTCCGTGGGAATGGGGGGAGGGTGGGGGGAATTAACAAGATAGCTGTGCGACCAGGGTCATTGGGCAAAGGGATTTCAATTGCCTGATGCACTGGAAACACAAAATGAGGTTTGAGGTTGTTTTAGGAAGAGAGAACTTGCTTTCACTTTGTAAAACATCAGAGCCGGCGGACAACTGGCAAGGCCAGTTTGAGTGATAGAAGGGGGCATAAGCAAGGGCGACAATTCGCCCTTGTTACACGGCGGCCATATTGTCACGGGAGACCAAAAAAGCTTTGTTTTACCACGTCAAGCCTCACCGCCATGGTTTCCACTGCGAGGTTTGGCGTGGTAAAACAAAGCTCTGTTGGTCCCCCGGGACAATATGGCCGCCGTGTGACAAGGGCGAATTCACTGCAAAATGCTTTTAAGCTTCATCTACACGTTCAAACATTGTTATGAAACATTTGTTGGATCAACAATATTAGAACGTGTAGCATGCATGTTTGATGACGGGTTTTCAACATTTTTTTGTCTGGAAAATGTTTTGACTTCGATCAAGCAATGGTTGCCGTCGCATTAGGGAATTAGCACTAGTGTTAAATTAAGTTATATTGTTCAGTGCTCCCCAAGGGAGAGTTGACACTAGAGTGTTGCGGTCAACACTGGTGTTACAGCTGTGTTTCTTTCAAGTGTGATCGCAACCATTTTGTCCAACATACAACAAATGTTGACGCTTGTAGCCGCCCTTTCAACAATAGAGAGCTTTAAATTCTAGGATGAGAACGACTACGAGTACAAGATTTTCTCATAGAACAACAGTGAGCGCGCACAAACCAGCGTCATTTTGGCGGGAAAAACGTGATACCGTCGTCATTTTAGGACGAGATTTTGCAAGAATGTCGTCGTGTTGAAACAAGTCAACAACGCGGTAGCAGTTTTAGCATTTTTCGATCGGCAAAACAGCTAAGTTACCAGCAATAAGAATAACTGATCAACCTACACTGCTAACAAAGAGTAAGATTAATCGTCCGTGTTATGAATCTTCTAAGTATTTTCGCCAAAAACGGGCAGTCAAATCTCGTACTCGTTCTCGTCCTAGAATCTTAAGGTCCCTAATGTCGTGTTACAAAGACCAATCAGAGTTGAGGGTCCAGTCTCCAATCCGAGAACCAAGAGCAATCCAAAATGGCGAGGTGGTATTTCTAACAATGTTATATGCGTATCCAACATTGGTTGCGGTCGCATTAGGGAGTTAACAGTAAAACACTAGTGTTAAATCAAATTCTATTGTTCAGTGTTCCCTAGGAATTCAAAACACCAGAGAGTTGACACTGCAGTAGGGTCAACACCAGTGTCACACTCACGGTGTTTCTCTCAAGTTTGACCACAACCAATTGTTAGAAGCGTTATTTTGGGACGTGTTCTTCTGACGATAGTTGCGGTCGCATTAGGGAGTTAACACTAGTGTTAAATCAAGTTCTGTTGTTTAGTGTTCCCCTCGGCATTCAAAACATTAGAGAGGTGAGTGTCAACACCAGTGTTACACTATGTTTCTCTCAAGTTTGGCCGCAACCAATCTTGAAACGTTTAGCGGGGGCTCTAATGAGCAAACACAACAGCTCTGTGTGCCCCGCACGTGCGTGTCACATTTTGGTACATTTCCTCGCTCTTCTCGTCCTGACATCGACGTGAAATGAGTTTGAGGTGGACACGAGCTTTCAATGTTCTATTCAAACGTCCACACCGTTCATACCAATTGTATTCCTGGAATGTTCATGCACACTTTCCACGCCTAACGACTGAGAGTAATGGCAAAATTATTACAATAACGGTAAATCATATTTCTAGGTAATGTTCTGGTAACGCTGGTTTTCACTAGCGACGGAGTCGGAGTCGGAGTCGGAGTCGTAATCAGAAGCGCAGGGCGATACGATCTAGTGAAAATCAAACTGTCGGAGTCGGAAGCAGAACACCGATTCCGCTTATGACTCCGTCGCTTATGATCCAGTGAAAACTGCATTGTCAGAGTCGGAAGCAAAAGCGGAAGAATAAACCAATCGCAATGCTCGATTCCAAGCATTGTGATTGGTTGGTTCTTCCGCTTCTGCTTCCGACTCCGACAATTTAGTTTTCATTGGATCATAAGCGACGGAGTCATAAGCGGAGTCGGAAGAAAATGGGAACGGAAGAATAAACCAATCACAATGCTCGATTCCAAGCATTGCGATTGGTTGGTTCCTCCGCTTCTGCTTCCGACTCCGACAATTTAGTTTTCACTGGATCATAAGCGACGGAGTCATAAGCGGAGTCGGAAGAAAATGGAACGTTCTGATTCTTCCGACTCCGATTCCGTCGACCTTATGACTCCGACTATAACTCCGACTACGACTCCGACTCCGTCGGTAGTGAAAACGAGCCTGTAGCCGTCGTCGTTGCCCTTGCTTAAAATAGGGAGTTTAAGAAACGGCGATGGCTACGGCAACGACAACGCCAAAAAGCAGTAATATTATTGGTTAAAAGAACCAAAATGATCGTGCGGC
>NC_090876.1:11004484-11006984 GCF_036669935.1 Montipora foliosa
GGGTAAATAAAGATATATGATATGATATGATAATTGAGTGATTACGGGGAATAAAGAGGGGTTCCGACGGCAACCGCGCTCGGTGATCTACACATTCGTAGCAAAAAGCGAAACTTTAAACTTATTTCTGTTTTGCAATCATTTACGGAAATTGTTGACAATGATTTAAGAAAGACATGACCTTGAAATAACTGAACGTCGCATCGAAGACGCGAAATAAGGAATTAAGTTAGCCATAATCTCTCTCGTTTCAGGTGAATGGTCGTAAATTGTAGAGGTAGTACTGACACGGGTGGACAGAGTGAGTGATGGAGAATGGTGGACAATTATCACCCGGGATCCAGTCGGTGAATTCAGTCCAAGTCTTCAGGAAAAATCAGCTATTTTCCAGCTTAATTTATTTTTGCAATCGAAATGCCCCACCGTTACACCATGTTGAACTTCGCAACATCCATTACTGCATGATATGTGCATGTCAAAGTATGTTTAAAGATAGCACCAACTTTTAATTATTGACCTCCCTACTACGTTATTTTGGATACCACGTGGACACCTGCGCAGCCTGAGTGGGTTTTTAATGATGTCCAACAATTAACACTTCTTTTTCTCGCGTTTTGCACCATATGTAAGTGCTTTTATTTTCAAGTGAGACGAGTGCAAACGCAAGAACTGTTAAATACGACTTTTTGGTGTATTCATTCAATTGATTGAGCTTAGTGGAACTTGTTAAATGCTCCAAGCCTTTTGAAAACATTTTGCTCCTACAAAATAAGTATACTTATTAGATGTTTTGGCGTGCAGTATCAAGAAGAATTTTTAGAAAATTATGCTACATTTTGGTCAGTCAAAATTCAAAGAATGAGTGAAAATGTGAAAGTACTTGTCCATAATGGTATATTTGTGTTCGTGACATGAGAAGAAATGCTTGTGTAAAGAACGATAGGAAGTGTCTCTAAATAGGGCAAAGGTCGCTTCTCGGCACAATGTTGGGTGGGATTCTTTTCTTCAAACTGAGAATATAGTTTTGTAAGATAGTTGAAACCCATAAAGGACTCGAATTACGACCTTGATTTTTTGTAATATTAAGTCCACATTGTTACCTCGACGAGCTTATGTAGCCTCAAACTTCCGAGTGAATCATCTTGCCTCGATCTATAAAAAAATTAACATTTATTTAATAAAACTAGGCAAAATCTACTTGTTTGAACCCGCTTAGTTCCGCAGCTATTGTTTAATTGACAAATAGATTCCACGTTGCCTTGCGTCGGTTCAGTAATAGATCGCAGATTACATCAAAATGTGTCTTCTATGAACTATTAAAGGAAGAGTATCACGGTGTTGCACATGTTCTAACCGTAACGAATGTCATCCTTTTTAAGCCAATCAGAAGCGATGTTTTAATTCGAGCGGCAAATTTGCACGTGCGCGTAAACATTTCTCTATTATTTAACAATCACTAATGAGCTGCAGATGACTGAGCGAGAAATTTTCACGTACGAAATTTGTCGCACGAATTATAATGTCGCTTCTGATCGGCATATCAACGGTGACATTCGCTACGATTAGAATACCGTGATACTCTCCCTTCAATGAAGAAAGACCTTAGACAGCAATGACCAGAACCAGGTTGGTGACCAGCGGTTTTCGTTAAAACAATGGTTTGCTGGGGGTGCTTAGTCTCGCGGGCTCAGAAAACCTGGTTGTGGTCATTGTTCTTTAAGGTTTTTCTTCAATGAACGGCAACAAGGAATCTATTTGTTTTATGTAATAAACAATTAAAAGTTCTTGATAAGGGGTCAGCTATGCGTCTGTCCTCTAATAGATCATAGGTGAGAATCAGTCAAAATGCGTTTATTGTTAAGCTTATTTTATAAATAAGAATTTTATCACTTATAGCTGAGACCGCTGAATTTAAAACTCGCGTTTTGTTCTGGTGGTACTTTGTACATTCATGTTTACCCATTCTTTTTGAAATAAAATAAAAACTCGAGAACCTTCTGAAATACTTGTGGTTTTTTGGGATAAACTTATCAAGGACTGATGTGTTGAGACGCGTTTGCGCCCGACTGTTATGTCTCTGGTGTGTTCTGATCTGGTGGAGTGACCAAAATTGTTACGCGATTGAAATATGATGTGCAAAGGGGAAAAAACAAGAAGTCCTGGAGAGAGACCATCGCCTCTTTTCACCAATCTCTTATCGTTTAGTTTGACCCTACCCTACTTTAAATAAATTTGAATACGGCTTAAGAAGTGAAAAGGGCTATGATGTAACCCGTCTGACGAGTTTCCGGTCCTAGTGTGAATTCGCGATGAAAAAGTTATCTGACTTAACGACATGAATTCACATTAGGACGAGTTTTTGGGACGGGTTAAGATGCCGAGGTACTGGTGCGTGCGTGGTTACCTAGCCAGCAGAAAACAGAACGCGCCTGGCTGTTTCTTCTTCTTCGGTGCCATTTTGTTTTCCCAAAGTGCTCTGCTTTCGTTCTAGTTCCAGTCT
>NC_090876.1:11016984-11021984 GCF_036669935.1 Montipora foliosa
AGACTATCGCGATTATTCTAACTAGTTCAAGTCGTCCAAGGTAGATAAAGGATCCTAAAAATAAATTGGTACGAGCGGTTTCAGAGTAAAATAGAGAAAAAAAAGGACCGCATTTGTACGTTTGCGTTGTCGTCAAAATCTCAAACTTGGTGATTTCACGTCGTTGTTACGCTGAGTACGGCAAAAATATGTGCTAATTTGCGTGCCGCAAGTGCAGCACAATTATTTTTCCTATTTTAACCGATTGAATTAATAGTTTTGTGGCGCTGTCGTCACCCTAGCCGTCGATAGCAAAGACGATAGCAATTTAGCACTGGGGCAAGTATTCCACGATTATTCCGTCTTGTTCACCTCGGTGCGATCTATCCTGTAACTGGATGGGTACGAACGGTCGTAAAGTCAAAACAGAAAATGAATGGTCATTGTTATATGCTCACCTTGTCAAAATCTAAAATTTGGTGATTTCACGTTGTTGTTTTGTGAAGTACGGCAAAGAAATGCACGGAAATTCGTGCTGCACGTACTGCACGAGTGTTTATCCTCTTTTAACCAATAATATTATTGCTTTTTGGCGTTGTCGTTGCCATAGCCGTCGTTGTTTCTTAAACTCCCTAATAGGGTTTAAGAAACGACGACGGCTACGGCAACGACAACGCCAAAAAGCAGTAATATTATTGGTTAAAAGAACCAAAATGATCGTGCTGCACGTGCGGCACGCATTTTTGAACATTTCTCTCCCGTACTCGTCAAAACTCCTACGTGAAACGACCAAATTTAAAGGTGATGTTACACGAGCCGATTTTTAACGCCGATTTTAAATCCATGTTACACGAGACAGCTTTTAATGCAAGTTTGTTGCGGCAACGGTATGTTACACGAGACGATTTTTAACGCAACATTGCTCGCAACACTTGAACCCAGGCTCCTGCTCGACAAATATGGCGGACAATGACGGCGGCTGAAAATCATTCAGGTTCTGTTGTTAGTGGACGATTTGGAAGATGAAAAAGGAAGAAATCGGGAACGAATTATTTGGACGAGAAGATGGATTAGACGGAGGGAGGAAAGAGGAGTAGATCATCAGTTAATAAGAGAGTTAGCTCTTGACGATGTTGCGTTAAAAGTCAGCGGCGGGGGTGTTACACGCACCAACACCAACAAAATTCAGGCAACAATCTTGCAGGTTTTTGAATCGCTTTCAAAAACCTGCAACATGTTGCCGCAACAAAATGTTGCGTTAAAAATCGCCCTGTGCACCCCGTTACACGAGGCAACTTTTAACGCAACAATGTTGCGTTAAAAATCGGCTCGTGTAACATCACCTTAAGCTTTTGATGACAACCTGGACAAACTACAGCGAATCTTTCAGTCTCACTCCTTACTTCAAATCCGTCCGTACCAATCCAGTTATAGGACACTTTGCCCATATTGTATAATACAAGCAAGATGGAATAATCATGAACATTTAGAATAGATCAAACTTATATTTTGAAGTTCCGTTTTCGTCGCCGTAGTCGTCGAGGTATCTTAAACTCCCTTTTGCTTAAATTCCCTACTGATGTCAAAAGTGACGTTTCATTCTACATTTGTACTGTGAAACTGCTCGTACCCAATTTATTTTTAAGATAATTCGCTCCCTTTTTTATTAAGAAGTATGGCATGAAAGCAAAGCCTGGCCTTGGCCACATGGAGCCAATCTTGAGCAGTAGGAATCAGGAAGTCTCTCTTTATATGTTAAATGAAGTGAAGAAGCAGCTCTTCTTTCCTTAGTGTTGGATCTGTTGCCGGATTTCTGCTATTACTTGTCGCTGTTTATGTTTGCTGCCTGCGTCGTCGCCTGAACAAATTGCAAGACGGACATCAGCCGAAACCATCAATGTGTGCAAAAATAAAGGTAAGTAAAAAAGATGCGATTCCGAAGTGATTGATAAGAAGTGATAGCATGTTCGGTGTAAGAGGTAAAGGATGAGAGCGGTAAATTTTAGCCTTGAAAAAGAATAACGGTAATTAATATAGTCTCCCCCCCCCTTCCCCCCCCCCCCCCCCCTTCCCAAAGAAAACTTGCAGAAATTTCAGGCGACCCCGAGAATGACCTTTGCACAAATGAGAAATTAAAAGTTCGGTTTAAAGTTGTCTTTGGTAGGAATAGATCTAGAGGTTGCCTTTAGAGAATTGTGAATGACAATTTACTGTAGGTGGCGTGTACAATTCATTGGCTTAGTCAACCCATTGCTGTATTGATGTTGTTGTTTAAGGATGACTTAACAGCACTTTGCTGCCAATGCTGCAGAAAATCCCAATACCAGGAACTTTAATTAGATGGAAGAAGGGATTGCCAACGTCACATGTGGAAAGCTACTACACTGAAGAATCATTGGATTCTAAAATTGTTTTAATACACTCTTTTAAATTAAAAAGGTGTCTACTTAGTAAGTTAAACGTTTTCAAATTCCCAGACAAAGCATGAACGTACGTACGTATCTTACAACTGAAGCAGCGTGAAAAGTAATCTTGAAGTGTACTGAGGCTAAAAATATTTTTCGTTACACTACCTAACAAAAGCTCTTTACCGATAGCAAACCTACTTTTCCGTTCTATGAAGATGACGTTTCTTATGCGAAGCACAAGTAATTAATAAAATTGGCCCTCATACTACGAGAGGCATGGGTTTTTTCAGTTTTCCTTTATGTCACTAACTTTTTAAAGAAAACCATTTGTGTGTGATGCCAAATGAGGAATTTAAATGGGACCTCTAGTAAAACAATAAAATAACTTAAAACCGTAGAATATAATGTTTACAATCAAAATTGTTCTAACTTTTTCCATTGAAAGCGTTTATATCCGAAATAAATGAATTCCAAACATGTTTGTTTTGATTTTCAAATTTCCCGGGCGTCGCCATCTTGAATAATTCTAACGTGTATAATGGTTGCCCTATTGCTCTTTGTGTGCAACCGTACACGTCACAATTATTCAAGATGGCGGCACCCCGGAAATTTGAAAGTGGAAATAAGCAGCAGTGTAACTTGCTATGGCTTGGTATTGTAAGCAGGTTCTATTGTTTTTAAGTCTGATTCATTGTTTGAATTGTTTAGTCTTTTGTTTTTGGCTTGGGTAGCGAGACAATACATTATACGTTACGACAGCCGCTACAGTCACCCAAAATAAGTGATTCTAAAATTAAATTCTTTTTTTTTTCCGATACGGACACCTTATTGAAAACAATTGTCGAGCAATTTGATTGCAAACATTATTTTGTTGGGTTTAAAATTACTCATTAGCCGGAGTGGAGGTTCGAATCAGGCTCTCACCAACTCGTTCGTGGGTCAAGTAACTGTTCTTTTTACTCACTTTTATGGATTGAAAGCCAACTTTCGAGGAATATTTTCAAAATGCGTTTGTTAAATGTGTCTCAACGAATCTTTGTTTTTTTTTGGTTACGTGTACTTTCACCTTTTCAAACAAAGGATCATCCATGATTATATAAGTTCTCCCGGTAATTAAAAATAAGTAAAACCATGGGGAGAAATGTAGAAAAGTCTGTAAAAATCCTTGAACAATGTTTCATTCTCTGAAGAGTAGATTCCTCACGACAAGGCGAGAGACTCCCCTTACAGATCTGTCTACTCCTCGAGCGACAAAGCCCGTGGTTCCTCTGACAGATTTGTCCACATTTCGTGCGACAAAACTCGTAACTCCCCTTACTGAACTGTCAACAAAGCCCGTTGTTCCCCTCACAGATTTATCCACACCTCGCGCGACAAAGCTCGTAGCCCCCATTACATTTCGAGCGACGAAGCCCGTGGTCCCCCTCACAGATTTGTCCACATTTCGAGCGACGAAGCTGGTGGTCCCTGTGACTGTGTTGCCTACATTTCGAGTTACTCCCCACACAGATTTCGTTACGTATGACATTGTCATATTGACGTAGCCTTGAGGTAGCTCCTCGGCTTCATCACTCGCGTCGTCGTTCACGATCTGCTGGTTCATATTCTTCTGTATCGCGCTGATTAGCCCTTCTCCAAGCTCTTTGAGTGCATCGATCACTGATTCGTCTCGTGAATGCAAACTAAATTCACTGTCCTTGCATCTGACGTAAACCTCTAACGGTGCAGCGTTCTTAGTTGTGTAACACCTAAGAATAAGGAAGACCAAATTCGGCATGATAATTTCAAATGATAAACTCAAAACGACGGTCGCTAAAGAGGGGAGCAGGTGGCAGAAGAAGTCCCTCAAATAGACCAATTTCGATATATTAAAATTCAGTCCGAAGCAAAAGGCATCATCTCGAGGCTCTGGGGAATAAATATAAGGATTTGTATGAGTTTATTCCCCAGAGCCTCGAGATGGTGCCTTTTGTTTCGGACTGAATTTTAATATATCGAAGTTGGTCTATTAGTACCATTTGACACGGTCTACTCCGCTCTATGCATTTGGAATCAGGGGCGTGAAGTTGACATCACTAACTGAAAAATCTTAAAATACATCTTGTGATGTTTGTTTAAACTTTTCTCATTAAGTTTAGTTCGGCAATCCTTTCGTCAGGCACTTATGACACTCACTTCTGAAAGCTTGCTTGGCTAAGTAAAAGTCTGATCTTTTTACGGAAAGAAAATACGAATCCACGCGGGCTTTCTGATGTCCTCAATCGACTTATTACTTATTACTTGATGATCAACCTTGCCTATATGGCTTTTGAGGCAGAGAACGATTGATAAAAATAAACGCTTCGTCGTCGCACAGCACAACTTCCAACAGCAAAAGACCTTATTTTAGTTAGTGAAAGCTTTTTGTAACACAAATTATCAAAAAAGTACTTACTTTTCGCAGTAAATTCCGTCTCCCTTATCTCGATTGATGTTGGAAAAACACTCGCAACATTTTTGCGTCTCCAGACTGTAACACCTGTCAACAAAAACAAACAATGAAGGAGTCGGTCGGAGACTCTTTAATTTAAAGCCAAGGCAGATTTCAAGGATATACCTTCCAGTTTGTATGAG
>NC_090876.1:11031984-11039484 GCF_036669935.1 Montipora foliosa
CCTGTTACTTCTGTCACCATTGTTTTCAGCCTCTTTTCTGCATCACCTATTGTTTTGCCGACGGTATCCCGCATGTCCCTTTTAGCTTCACTGATCTTTTTGTCGAATTTATGGGTCAGGTGATAAAGTTCGCGGCCTAACTTGTCTTCTGTAACGAACTTATGGCTCTGCAACAAAAGAAACCGAGTTGAAAGGTGTTTGCGGTGAGATTAACCCAGTTCGTCCTCACTTGTCAATGAATTTGAAAGTCCATCATCGCAAACGATAGATATTATTCATCATTAAATTTCGACCTCGGATGTTGCTCTGATTATAGTTCACTCAATCTCGGTTATCAGTTCATATCCCTTATGACGTAATTCAGCTTACGGTCGTTTTGTAAAATCAAAACAGACTAACTAAATAAAATTTGGCTTTAATTTAAGTGTCCAAGCATACAGAATTTTAATGATAATTTAATGAAACAATTATTTCATTATGAACTGGATAATTAGCATATAGCCAACTCGGCACTCAAGAAGAATAATGAAAAATTCTTATAACAAATTAAATTGAATTCGTCATCGAAAATATTACTTGAGTTGAATGTCCCGAAGCTTCGAAAATGATGGCGAAGAAAGCAACAAAAGTCACCAAGAAGAAGGTACGTAACATTGCCTGGCTTGTGATAAGTCAAAAGCAAAACTGGTAAACACTGAAAGAAAATGGAAGGAAATTTTTCACAATAAATTCAATAAACTGAAACAATTTTAAATCGCTTTCGGATACTGAAAGAGTAAACATGATTTAAAATTTGCTGAGCTAGTTGTACTTCTACTGGACTTTCATCACCTCAAAAGTACTGATCTTTTTGTCCTGATGTCCGTAGGTGAATTGGTTCTAAGGGCTTTATGTTTTCGTTTTATATCAAGCCGACTGTGTCCACCAAACTTGTTAAAATTTCGTATCTGAAGTTGACAGGTAATACCGTTACTTCCGGGTGGGACAATCTTTTGGTCCATCGAAGTCATTTTATGATTTTTGAGTTATAAATATGATATACTTGTTTTTCAACGTCGATTAAGGCAAACTATGTACTGTATGGATACAGTTCTCCCTTTTTCAGTTAACGTTTTGACAAAAGCACAATGCCATAATACTTAATTTATTCAAATGACGTGTCGAAAAGCCCAAAAGGCTAATCTGACGCCCAATCTGTCAGCATTGACTCCCAGCTTTGAGTCCCCCGCTGACACGAATGTTTTTCAAGAGCAAAATAATTTTAGAACTGTCGACAGTCATCGCGAGGTTGATAATTGCCCCGGGATAATTGCCGTAACTTAAGGCTGAAAAATGTTGTTTTCAAATTCTGTCGGCCGACGAGAACTCCTTATACAGCTTCTGCATATACACTGTCATCTGCCTACTGACCACAAGTGGGCAGATGACCGCGAGTGATAGAAACTAAATACAGAAAAGCCGAGATTTGAAATTTCCACGGAAAGAAAGAACCTTCGAGTGATGAGATGTATCAAGAGCGGACTGGGGATAATCGGAAAAAATCCGAATGCGCCACCTACGTTATTTATTAAATGGCTCCAGCTTTATCATCAGCACGAAACATGTCCGACGGTATTACCCCGGAAATCGATAAAAGTCAATTGCGCGATGTCTTGTAAACTTTATCAGTTTTGATCGACTTTTACAAGTGCAGGGCATGAAATTCATTCGATTGTGAATTGACTAAAGAACTCGCTTGTTTCTTTATTGCCCTACAGAGTTGTTTACACTTGCATACAAGTTATTGTCTTGGTTATGGAACTCGTTAATTTTTCGACATTGAAAATCTTCTCCTCTTTTAACGATAAAATTTTCGAAAATTTAGGACAACTTCAGTTCAGATTTTTTAAAAGTAAGAAATCTGTACGACCTTCTAAACATGAGATGTATTTTAAAACTCTTAAAATCTCAGTGATATCTTTGAACTGGGTTCGACAACTTGTAGATAAAACACACTTTTTTGGAGCTCTAGTAAGTTCCTTCAAAACGCGTGACTATATGTAACGCAATTGTAAGTATCGTACTAATTAGGGAAAGCCACGTGCACTTTGTAAACACTGGTCCAAAGGTGACTTTGCAAGTTTTTGCCTGATTGAAGATTTTCTAAAAAATGCAGAACTTTCTTTTTTAAAAAAAATAATAGGTTAGATACGGGAAGACAAAAAGATTTTCCTTCCGGGGATGGGGCCTTGATCCAAAATTTAACATCATACTACAAAAGAAAACGTCTGACTGAAAGTTAATACAGCCACTGACCTCCTCTCATATATCATAGAGTACGATGGAGTTGTGCTTTAGCGTGCGTATTCAGTTGATGCACACAGGTGGTTTAATTAAGAGATCACGAGAGAAGTGTAAGATTTGCCACAAAGCAAGAATATCATTGGTTAATTAAAAACGACTGAATACTCGTGCTGCACATGGGGCTTGGCTGTCAGTGCATTTCTTTTCGTTTTCTTTGCCGTACCACTAAACAACAACGTGAAATCACCAAACTTTAGGTTTTGACGACAACGTGCCTGGGTCGATCCAAATTAATTTGGGTCGAAGTGGAAATATGGATTATCATTCAAATTTTTAAGCATGAGCAGCATTTTCATGAGCAGTCCGATGTTTGTCCTGAGACTCGATCTTCCATTGAGGCGGATATGGAAGAACGCGTTAGTCGATCAAAATACAGTTCGTCGAAGTTAATTGAGTCAAACGTCGGACTTATCATGAATTTAATTCGTCCTATTTGAAGCCGGCCCTTTGTAATGTAATGTTTTAAGGTGATTAGTCTATTATCAGCCGCAGTGATTGTGACGAAATACGCAGAGAACAAGGATCCTCTCCGTTGACATCTTTTAACTTCTCTTAATACCGTTGCCTACTTTCTTTCAACTGTAAGCCCTCGAAATACCCAGGTAGAAACCCTCGCTTTATGGTGCCTCGTGCCGCCATTTCGTAAACAAACTCAAAGTTGTCCTCCAGTTCGCGAAGGCACCTGACATGACGTCACAACTGAAATGGGTCTATATTTTGCAGGTTGAAGGTTGCGGGTTGCAGGTTGAAATTTACCGTGACTGTTACATGAATAGCCAACCTTAGGCCTAATTAGGCCTAAAAACGTTTCTTTAGGCCTCCTTAGGCCTGAAAACGTTTCTTTAGGCCTAATTAGGTCTAAGGTTACCTATTCATGTAACAGTCAAGGTAAATTTCAATCTGCAACCCGCAACCTGCAACCTGCAAAATATACCTGCCGCGCATGCACCGTCATTCGTAAAATTTGTACCTTGAGTGAAAAAAATGTCGATAGGTTTTTTTATGATTTTAATGCAAGTACACGGTTTTTCTTAATAATTACACGAGAGCTCGTTAATTCATCACATGGGAGGACTAAGCGCGTGGCTAACAAAATGCTTATCATACGGTGAACCACCGCCTGCGGTTATATCCTAGGTCCAAATGTTGCTTTGTCGTATGCCTTCTGTTAGTTGAGAATGGCCAGTGGAATCTTTGTCGTTATTCTCCTTTATTTTTGCCTTTTGATTGGTTTAAAGCAAGTTGCACCTCTTAAGTATTGTTATAAAGTCGGCAAATGCAAATGTCGAACAGATGAAGGAATAATTGACCTCAGGAAGGTTGGCAGGCGAGACGGACACGCTCGGTAAGCAAAAGTCCTTGGAGCGACTCATAAGGGTAAATGAATTTCAGAATAACACAAAAATTATGGCAAAAAATTATCAAGTTTCAAGGGCAACAAAATAGCCCTCTTTTCTCGAAACTAGGGATAAAATTATTTTGTAATCAAATTTCCGAATATTAATGTAAAGACCGCTTAGTGACAGGCGATTTAGCGTGTATTTAGTTTAGGTAATCACATAATTTGTATGGGTAATCAAATGGTGACGAGTGAAATTAGGAAATAATTTCAGCAAGTGAAATTATTCCATAAGTTCACGAGTATACCATTTGATTAGCTATTAAATATCATGGGTGACAAATTACGTTCATAAGACGCCATTTTGGCACTGTAGGAAAAGTTGCCATGGCAACTTTGTATCACAAGTAAAATTATAAATTAACGCTGAAATTTCGCGCCGAAATTAAGGAGTAATTTGTCATCCATGTTATCACGAGTACAATTTGGAATAAATAGGCAATAGGATTTTTGTTTCAAAGACGAACAAAATTGCATGAGCCCGAAGGGGAAGTGTAATTTGTAGTCTTTGAAATATTCTACAAGTGCTTATTTATTCCCAATTGCACGAGAAAAATCATACAAAAATGCCACCCTTATTGCACTTATTGCAACTGTCTGCACTAGCATAGTTAATAGGGGGACTAGTTTGGAAGTTCGGCAGACATCAAAGGAGCAAACAAAGATGCCAAGATTCAGGTTGGAAAGTCCACGACCGTGCACAATCTTTTGTTTTGCGCTCATACAGTATGCATGAATTACGTAACCAACACGTTTCTATTGGTTTGTTCCTCAGTACCGAGTAAACAACTATTGTGTTTTGTGCACGGTCAAGGCCGAAAAAGAGAACAAAAACCTACAACAAAGAAATTTGCCTGATTTCATAACCATTCCCCTCTATTAACTATGGCATTAGATGTTGCATATTTACCGAGTTAGGATTCCGAGTTGGATTTTCGGAGGGGATTTAAGTCGTCAAACTTCACATTTAGTTTGCTTTTTGTTACCTTGAAAATATCTTTAAAGATCGGCTTTCCTGAACAAGCGTTTGGAAGATTCACAAATCGCTTTCCGGGCCCGAAAAGTTTTCGGGACTTTCGAGCCCACTAAGGAAACCGTCCGTTATTCCATTCATTTGCCGGCATCAAAATAATTAGTTGTGATAATAGTTTACCATAGAAGTTGATTTACTTATCAATCATCAAATCGGTCGGTTTTATTCGAAGCCGTGTTGTTGTAATGATACTCGGTGGAACAATGAATGCAATGATTTTAAAGAGGCTTTGTCGGTTATTGAAAACAATGCCTAGTAAATGAAACTGAGAACAGTACCGAAAGATTCTGTCACTGTATTCGACGCTGCATTTCACTATTTTAAACATGGGACGAAAAGGGGAATTTGTTGCTTTTTCGCAAATATTGTTGAAAGCAAATCCAAAAGCACATGCAACAACCACGACATGAAGATAAGCCTAACAAGACAAGCTGTAGTTGAAGCTGGAGGCCAATCGCCAAGGAACCCGCCTTTGGAAACAAACGAATCGCCAAAAGGCGCTCGCACAAAACAAGCGGTATCGGGAATGACATCGTGAGCAGATTCGCCAAGCTAAGAGGGTCTACTCTGAGATCCATCGCGAGCAGATCCGAGAGTACAAACGAAAATACTGTGAGATGTAACTGCAGTCCCGACCACGTCATTAATGTTCGGCTTTACATGGCTAAACTCGTTATGTGCTCCTAAAACCAATTGTCACCATCGATTCTTTTCACCATACTCTCATGATTGAGGCAAAAGCTCGTCTTCAACGAAAACGGAAAGAAAGTCTCAACGAAGCAAACGGTTTTATGGGGAAATTCTGTTGTGTCTGAAACGTCATTAGTATGCGGCGTGGGTATCTTCATTCGTCGGCCGTAAACTTATTTACCTCCAGAACGCACTTTTGCACTGAAAATAAGCCTTACGAATGATGGTCTTGTTTTCTGAGATAATACTCGGGAAGACCGATTAAATTATCTTTATTTTAAGCTTTCATTTGAACAAAAAGATGCAACACTTAGCCAGTCGAGTGCTCTGAAGTCTCTAAATATTTCGAAATACTCCCAATTATCGTTCAATGATGATCATCGTTATAGTTATTACTCGGAATCTATATGTTGCGTTCGTTATTATTATTTTTTTTGTCGTTATTTTCCTTTGCTTTCAGTCACATATCGCCGTCGAGGCTCTAAAGCGCGTTGCGCATGCGTAGAAAAACGTGACTAAAGCATATGGTTTAGTGATTGACACGCATGGAGAAGACGGAAGTATGGATTCTATGATATCAAATACGCTGACTCACATACAAATGCACACGCCTTTCGCGGTGGACCCACGCTAAAAAATGAGCGTTTTCGGAACGGGTCGGTCCGGGGACTTTACGAGAGGTAATTTACGAGCAAACAATTTTGAGTGAAATTATCGAGAATTGTGGTAAACTTATATCAAATGAGCTATCAAAATTTATTTGTCTCAAGTAGCGTCTTTCACGTGAACGTGAAACCAGTAGAACACCAGTGAAAACTCTTGAGCGTATGAAGAAGAAGATTAGAAAGGTTAGAGATTTTGTCTTTCAACGTCTTCGTTCAAGTATACCCAAGTCCAACAATGTAGTTCAAAGACTGTAAAGTGTCAGAAACTGATGTGGCATCACGAGAGCTCACAAGTGTCAACAAGGAATAATAACGACGAAGGTAAATGCAACGATCCTTATACACACTAGACGTTTGTGATGTGTTACCCCCAACCTTCACCATGTGTTCCGCAACATTTCGCTCAAAACTGAAATCTGCTCTATTTGTACAGGTAACCGTAATGACCAGCACCTCACCGTACGAAATACTCACCCGTTTGTCGTCCTTGGACCAAGACACTTAAGCTGAACAACTACTCTTTATCGAAAGTATCACACTGCAATAGTATCAACAAGGTATTCTCCTGTTAACAAATGTTATGTGAACAAGAAAGAGAATAGCAATAAGACACTGCAATTAAAACTAAGCCAGTATACTGAAAATAACATGAAGTAGACATTATAAGAAGAAAGTTCAACTTTTTTATCATATTGCGATAAGTTGACAAATGAAGTCATCTTTTAATTGTTCATTCAACCTTTGTAACAGATTAGATATAAGAAATTACGAGTGAATGGAAATAAAAAGCATTGAACTTATTCATTTTTGTTGGTGTTGCTCCTTTATTAATTTTTCTTATTGAAACTGGCAAACGAAAGTGGAAGAACGAACAAGAGACTGTGTTATCAGCCTATGCAGGGCTGAGAAGTTTGACCGTATAAACATGCAACAACCAGTCACGGAAAGCGCGGGAAGACATCTCAAAACAGATGAATATGAAATTTTGATTAAAGCGCACGATTGAAATCTATAAGAAGAGAATGAAATACCTAATAAAACGCTATAAAATTGCAAAAGCTTTGGAACAGCAAGCAATCTGGTGGGCATTTGAGAAAGTCAGCACATTTTGTTGAAATCGACGCAGTAACAAGTCGACCCTGTTAAAACTGTACGCGATTTGTTTGCCCAACTGTTGAATGTTAAGTTGAAAAAAAAGTAGCATAATCACTTCAATACTTATGGACTAGTAGTAATCTCGAATAGAAAATATCCTGCAAAGGTTGGTCAAGACAACGTGAACATAGGCGTTGTTGCTTGCAATATTTATCATGTATTATTCTCTCTCCTCTTTTTTATGCATTTCCGTTTTTATAACACATCACGTAGCA
>NC_090876.1:11044484-11046984 GCF_036669935.1 Montipora foliosa
CTTCTGAGGGGGCAAACAACACAAGTTCGAGAGGTTATAACGAACATCTTAGCCACACAGATGATTTGTTTCGCGTTCATTGAATGTTTATCACCTAAGTAGTAAAATAGAACAATTACACAATTTACTTCGATGTTTTTTAGTAAAAAATGAGCAGATAACGAAGTAGAAAGTCAAAATGTCGCAGGCAATCAAAAGATATAAAATTATTATAAAAGGTACTTAATTCTAAATTCTAAAATGTACTTTTAGCAATGTTAATTTAATATTTCGACGAGCAGATTTTCCGCAATTTGTCTTTATTCCAATGTTTGCCCCTCAGCATAACACATGGCTAATTTGCACGACAATTTGAAAACCAACATGGCGGCTATCGTGAATAAGGCCTATTGCATTCGCCCACGGCTTGTGCAATTTTGAGAACTCGTGCCCATAAATCACGAAATGCACTCACGTTCATAAGATTTCCTACACATAACGAAAAAAATAACGTGGTCTTCTCCTGTGGTTGTGTCATTGGTGATAACACTGGCGGGATGCCCCTTATCATGAACCCCAAGGCTGATCCTCTTTCAAGAGCGAAGCCTCGTTATCGAATCATCCTGGCACGCATAAAGCCTTCAATTATGTCCATTTATGTTTCGCCGGATTTCTGATCTTTTGACAGGCTTGCGCTGAGACAATAGAGAAAGAGCAATATAGTATTGCTTTACCGAACGACTTTAAATGTAAACTCAATAAAGAAGATGGGCGGTGTAACTTGATATATCGAGGCTCCATTCAATGGTATGAATAATCTTCAATAATAGTAAAGTATCGAGTCATTTTGGTTTTGATTAACAAATTGATTCCATGTTGGCCGTGCTTCTGTTCAGTAACATATACGGCAGATGACATGAAAATTTGGTAAGAACGTGCAAAAAAGTGACTTGTTCTTACCACATTTTGACGTCCTCTGTGAGCTATGTATGAACAGACGCACGGCAAAATGGAATCTCTTTGTTTTCATCATGATATAATAAAGAATTAAGAGTTTTTATGATGCCTTTCGTTCGGCTGTGCAGTAATACATCACACGACCCCACAAGCTCTGAGCTTTAAACCCTATCGTGTTTAAATAAAGGATATGATGATGATGATGAGATGACGTCAAAATGTGTCAAGGACATAAAAGTGGCACACGAGGGGATATCCCGAGTGTGACTTCTTACAACATTTTGACGTCATCTGTGATCTATTACTGAACAGATGCATGGCAACATGGAATCCATTTGTTTTATGTAATAAGAAATAAAATATACAAAAAGAAGCCTTTTTAAGGTGGCTCAAACCAGTTTCAACACTTTCAAGAGACCTTGCTATTTGAAGATTGATGTTGTGGTTTAATTAACCTTAATTACTAAAATGCAGGCAGTGTTCCTAACCTTACATGAAAGCTAACCATTCAATATAAGTGCCTAACCTTATCACCAAGCTGAGCACTTAACCCAAACACTACAAATTATAGTTCACATGCAATAAATATATGTTATTTGCCAGCTGGGAGGTCAGTATAGCGAAAACCTGTGACCAAGGCTTTGAAAGATTAGTGCTGACCGAGGCCACAGGCCGGGGGCAGCTTTTTCAAGACCGATGTCACAGGTTTTCGCTGAACGGACCGACTCTCAGCTGGTAAATAACTTATTTAATTTTTTTCTTCTCTATCCCTTCCTCTCTGAAATTACTTTTTTAATTGTTGAAAGTATTACCGTGATCGTGGGTAGAGATAGGAAAATCCGGACCGCGCGCTAAAAACCAATCAGATTGCAGGATTTGTTACCCTGCCCTACTCGTGTATAAACGAGTACTGATTTCACTATATCAGCAATGGCTAATGAATCGACACAAAACAAAGGTGAACAACATATTTGAGGTAGGGAAAGTTTATTGTGAAAGAAAGACGTTCAGTTTTTCAACTTAACTTCATTTTTAACTCTTTTCACCATTAAACTCTCTTACTACACAATAATTATGCATTGCAAAATCGCGTTTTGAGCTTGGGGCGCCTGTGGCCAGACCCTTCAGTTTGCAAAGAAAATCCAACAATTTTAAGGAACACTTGCATGATAACCCCTCGTCTTCTTCCGGAGGAGTGTATATCATCCTCGAAGAGTGTTAATTTGAAGGTGTCAGTTTAGAGTTAAACCTTCCGAATACCTGGTCTGGCCGGTCATTTCTGTCAAATGGAATGCACCCTAAGACTCCGCAAAGAAAGGCACTTGGCAAAAAACACCGCCCCCAGTAAACAGCGGTGAAAATTGTAACTAGGCCCTCAAATCCTATACGGCCCTCAGATCCTATACGTTCTTATTTCTTTACAATAGTAACTTCATCATTTGACCTATTTACTTCCCTATTCGTTCATTTTCTTTTTTTCAACAGGAGGACGACTTCCTTAAATATATCTCTTGCATGCGCCGAAATGCCGGATACAGTCAATAGTATGCTGGTGTTATACCCG
>NC_090876.1:11051984-11066984 GCF_036669935.1 Montipora foliosa
AATAAGTGCTTGAATATTCGCCGTCTGATATGCGTTTGATTGTCCTCTTCCTAATTTGATTCTTCTTTTGCGTTTGATTTTATTTATAGGATGGTGGAACGTTCACTGTTCACTCCTTTAGAAGATTGTGCGTGAGAGGCTCGAAGGGAGGTTTTACCATGATTTAAGAAGAAGAATAAACATAGATCAAAAAGAGCTGACACTAACCGCTTATCGCGCAAAGATCGGTTCAATCATAATAATGTACGATTTAGATTATTTACAAATTAAGAAGTCGCATGGATAAAATTAGATTGAAAAAAGAAATGATCTCAAGGAACAAAGAGAATGAAAAAAGTAAAATTTTATTTAAGTGCCCCTGTGATCAAAAAATCAATTCTTATTTTTCTTTGGATTTCAAAACTATGTTAACTAAACATTAAGCGACCAAAGTTTTAAGTCTTAGTTTAAAAAAGACACCTGTTTATTTGACGTTAAAGGTTCACTAGTTTAAGAATGCAGAATTAATCTGCAGCACAGGAGTTTTGTAAACTCGCTTTTTGCATACATAATAAACTGCATTCGCACGCTGAAATTTTAAGCTAGTGAGCCTTTGACGTCACTTTTCCCTGGATCCAGCCCCTGACGTTAGTCTTTTATAGATTGTTCCAGTAAAAGTAGTATATTATGCTACTAGCAGTGCCAATTTTTTGCCCAAATTATGCTCAAATTATGCTTGTTTTTCCAAATTATGCCACTTGTGCGTAAATTTATTCCCTTTGCAAAATCAGCGAAGCAAGTCCAATAAAAGTATTACGATCGTGTAGCAATACTTTTTTGGTGTAACAAACTCCTCTTCTATTGTAGTTTGCTTTTTTTGTTTTAAGGCAGCGGTGTAGTGCCATGTTTGCTGGTTCTGGCATAGTCTCTAGCTGTGGGTTATCGGGCGGCGAGGCTGACACCATTTTGGCAAACTTGCAAATGAGAGGTACTGTGACCAACACCATCTGGCTACTTCAGGTCCCGTCATCTCGTGCCTGACTGCCAGCCTCCTGGGACACTCTCTCTCCGTTACCAAACCGCAAATCAGGCGGCTAAAACATTGAACAAAAATGGTCTCAGGCTTATCAATATATACCAGGAGCTGGGCTCCTGTATATACCGATTATGCTAGCAGTGCTTCTTTTTAAAAATCAGCGAAAAGTATGCTAGTTTTTTCAAATTATGCCAATGCTAGCACAATCTATAAAAGCCCGTCTGAGGTCCAACCGGTCAGTTTTGAACGTGAGTAATGGCGGACCGTGAAATCCAAAACTTACACTCAAAGTAAACGGCCTTTGGATAAAAATCAAAGCTCAAAATTTTGCCCGTCAAGTGTTAATCAAACACAATTTCAAAATCCGAAGAAAAAAAGGAAGTGATTATTTAATCACATGGGCTCTTTAAGACCCTTTCAAATCAAATGAAAGCTCCATCATAGAATTTAAAATGTAGTTTTAAAAAATATATTTTCTAATAAATATGTAGTTTTTATAAATATCTTGTAAAACTCCTTTTAGTAGAAGTTGTGACGCTTTTGCTTATGATAACAAGTGATCCAATCAGAGACGGAGAATTCCATTCAAAATTGAATATCTTTGCAAGGAAACTATAAGAACTGGCAGCCATAAGCTGCAAAGGAGGTTAAATTATTTCCTCCTTTCAGTACCTGCCAGTTTGTCGATCGGACGGTGAATGGACGGCCGTGACTTGTCATACAAGACATTTTTTTTTTATTTTTGTGCGGGTTGAATCGTTTCTGAATGACAAATTTGTTCTTGGGCCAAGAATCCGCTATGAAAATTTGCGGTAAAAAATATCCATTTAAAAAAGAGAGGCTGGTGGAAAGAACATTCAATTTGCTTTGAAAGGTAATTTTTCTCTCCATTTACAGTTCAGTAGCCAGTGAGTAGAGTGTACAGAAATCATAGACATAGACATAGACTTTATTACGACTCCTCTATACGGGGCTATTCTGTCGTAACATACAATACTAAAATAATATGCATTAAAAAATTCATAAAAGTGCGAACTATTGTATGTCTTAAACAGTTCCAGCTTCAAATAAACTTGCCTTTACTTAAAACATTGTAATGTCACAGTTAAATCATTTAGCCTTAGAGATTATTGACAGGGGCACCCAACGAATCTGTTCCTCACATTATCTGTTCCCCAGAAGAATCTTGCTGGCTGGCAAAAATACAGGTGTTTCGATGAGCTGGCTGGGAAATTTTGTTATTGATAGAGGTTTTGCCTGGAAATTACTGACTTTTTCTAGCATTTCAACCCGAGCTGGCTGTAGAAACTCTGAAGACTGGCGACGACTAAAAAAAAAAAAAAAAAAAAAAAAGAGCCCCTTCCCTCTCCCAGAGAGTAGTCACAAACATATGATGGCTGGTCAGAGTGATTGCACATGCGGAAAAAACCTGTTTTGTCCCGGTTTGGTCGCTTTTGTTCGGTCGTTTCGGATCGAGGGATTTGAAAGCATGCGGAATTCCTGGCTGGGAAATAAATTTGATCAGCTGGCTGGGAAACCAACCAATTTTATCTAGCTGGCTGGGAAATTTCTTGTGTGTCTTGCTGGGAAAAAGGAACAGATAATGTTTTCCCAGCAACACTGAAAAACACCTGAAAATGCCTTAATAACATTTATTTTCATTAACTGGGGTATAATAATACATTTCACAACAAATTGGTCGTTGGGTGCCCCTGTATTGATCTCATTTTTTCACCAACCCAAGGGCTTCACTTTGGTTAGTTAGGACCCGGGGGAGAGGGGTACACCCTTGTATGGGCTATATAGGTATGTGCAGCCTCAAAGGGTATTATGCTTTTTTTAGCCGTTTTGGTCATAAATAGGTTATCAATTTTTACACTCTAGTCTTGAATTCGTTTTTTTAGAAGAAGCTACTTTTTCATCATGCCCGCTTTACCTTCCTCTCCCCAGTTTAAAGCCCTTCACAAACTGTGTTAACGGCGACTGTGTACGTGCCGCAACGGCTTGTCACGCGCTCCCGTCACGCGCCAGGCTCCACGGGTATTTGAACTGAAGTCAATTAGCAGCCATGGATAGCTGTTTCGGCCTTGCTGGGCCTCTATCATCGGCATGGCGTAGCTAACATACCAGGCGCGTGTTTTACGCACCCTTTTAAGTGGTTTTGGTAAGTGTTATTTCCATTTTTGCTTGATTGGCTCTTCAGTTTTGGTCGTGCCATTCTGCCCATGTTTTAGGTGCTGTTTTTCTCCTGGGTTTCCGTTTGTTCTTGTTCTTGTCTTTTTCCTTTCTTGACTCGGCACGAGGGGGTCGGGTAGAGGTCCGGCGCTGGACTAGAAATCCCCTTGCTCGGTTGCGCTCTACCCCTGAAGATTCGCAGCCATTTACGAGCCTAATGGTGTCGCAGTCAGCTTTTCTTTACCTTCGAGTTGTTTAGATTTGCCTCATTTAATACACCTGTGTTTCATTTTGCATGGGATTTCTTTGGGTTTTGGAGCTGCCCTTTCCTGATTTTTAAGAACAAAGGGTTTCTGTAGGGATTTTTTCTTATTTATTATTCTTCTTTAATAAGAACGAATAATTTTCATGTTCAAATATTTGTTTATCCCTCTTGCTTGATTTAGTTTCTTATACATGTACTATCTGGCTGTTTCTGAAATTAAAGTTTTATTTTCACACAGAGTTTGTTTTGTTTTGCTAACTCCACTGTGAGGTTGAGAGTTTGCTTTGTGAATTTCTCTTCCTAATTTCACAGACTAATTTTTGGTTATGATTTTCCCTCAACTCACCATCCACACACACAATATTTTCCCCACACTTACCCACTTTACTAGGGATTATTATTTCAGTTAGGGAAGTATTGTTTCGCTGCAGCTAATTTCCCTTTCGTAAACAAGCGATGCCATTTTTTGACGGTCGATGCCGTTCTTAGTAACCAAGCCTTTTTATTCGGTTAGCTTTCAATAAATTGTCAGGATTAGTTTCATTTAAATACTTTAAAATTGCCAACTTGAAGTCGTTGTTTCGGTGTAGAGGTTAAGTGCATTTGCTCGAGTTCCACATCGTTCGATTAACTTTTTCTCAATTTTTTAAAAAATTCTACGTGACATACTCTGCTAATCTAGTCCTAGATTAAGTCTTAAGAAAATGGCAAGAATTTTTTCACAATAAATTCAATAAACTGAAACAATTCTTTAAATCTCATTCGGATATGAAAGAGTAAATATGATTTAAAATATTTGCTGAGCTACAATCTAAGACATAATTGTTGGGACAGTGTTCGCTCTTTCCCCCCTCAATGTTGACAAAAGTCGGAACGGTATAAATACTTAGTTGCTCAGGCGAGAAAAAATTGTTTCTAAGGCAACATTGAGGGGGGAGAGGAAGCAGGCATTATTCGTAAGTTAAAATCGAAGTGCGGCTCAAGTGTCCCAACTAATTATGTCTTAGATTGTCTACGTCATTGGGTGTGAACAGGTAAGAACAGATTTCATTGATAACAGTCGAGAAAGTGCCGGATGGATATTTTTGGGGTCCTGGAAGAAATTAAACATGTACTGATTTATAGTACATAATTTTACAGCTATATAAAGCTTTCAGCCATCCTGCTTTTTCGTAAAAAATATCCTGACAACAATAGAGTGTTCTCGATTGTTCAATTCTCTGTTATGAACAGTAGTTCAACAGCCATGGTGTTTAAAAGTCCGATTGATGGCGTGACAAGGGCCCGTGCGTTTTATTTATGTCGTTTAAAGGGATTCTCCGTTCGAAAAGTGGCCGAAATTTGTAACATCTCAAGGGGAAGTGTTTGTAGGATAGCAAAGGAAAAGCTGTTGAGGAGGTCAATACCCAAAACTATTTTCAAAAGGGGACCCAAATTTAAATTAAGCGAACGGCAACAGAGGCTACTGATAAGAGCTATAAAGGTCCTCAGAAATAGAGAGGGAAACCACATGCAAGAGGCTTATGCAGGAAGCAGGAATCAAACAAGAAAAAGTCTCGGAAAGAACTGTGTGTCGCTATCTCAATGCCAATGGCTACTTTTACCTGCAAAGTAAAAAGAAAGGCCTTATGACGGAGAAAGATATGCAAAATAGAGTGAAATTTGCCAAGAAGATGCGACGAGAGTACAGCGCTGATGTTTGGATAAGACAGATAGGATTTTACCTAGACGGCGTAGCTTTCGCATACAAACGAAATCCTCTTGATCAAGCGAAAGCTCCAGAGGCACGGATATGGAGGAAGAAATCGGAGGGCTTGGAGATTGGATGCGTTGCAAAAGGTAGGAAAGAAGGCACCGGGGGAAAAGTAGTGAAATTTATAGTTGCAATTTCATACGACAAGGGAGTAATTTGCTGCGAGCCGTACGAAAGGATGTGTGGACATTTCTTTGCTACCTTCATTAAAATGAATTTCACGCGTTTATTTATGAAGGCTGATAAAGGGACCAACCGTCTGTGGATTCAAGATGGCGATCCCTCGCAAAACTCGGGGATGGCGAGATCCGCTATGCGTCGTGCCAACAGCACTTTAATCAAGCTTCCACCACGAAGTCCCGACCTAAATTGTATCGAGAATCTATTCCCAATTGTCCGAAGGATTCTCAAGAAACAAGCATTGGAAAGGGGGATAAAGCGAGAAAGCTTTAAGCAATTTAAAGCACGCGCTAAAGCCGCGATTTTGTCCATACCAGTGCGAACCATAAACCATATAATAGGTTCTATGCACAAAAGAATGTCATTGGTGATTACAAACAAGGGAAGGCGTCTCAATTATTAAGTAACTAGACTTTTATTTATGAAACGAACTGTTTCATTTGTTTATGATAAGCTTACTACTCCAGTGGCTCACATAAAGAATTGAGAACTGAACAAATAGAGGAAGTGATGAACTGTGACTAAACGTAATTAACAACTTACAAAACTTCAAAGGCTTTCCGCGATGCACATATCTTTTAAAAAGTATCGTACATTATATGAATTAGAGTATTAAAATCATAATGAATGTTGTTATTGCTAGAAAAATATAGCATAAGACCAACAATAGCCAGTAAAGGTACTTTTCCATAACTTCAACTCGGTGCCGATATGTACAATTCGGGTGACTCTAATTGAGTTACATGTACTTATTTACTGCATGGTGAAGTAAACACAATGGTGATGCATTTAGAAGTCATGAAATTCGCTTTTCACAGTTTCTACGCAAACCAAACTAAATTATGTCGCAGAAACTAGAGGATCATGGTAAAGCTAAAGACACTTAGTGGTGTTCTTTCCAATTTCTGTGCTTCCGAAAGAAATAAACGTTGCTTCACCATGGTGAAGTAATAATTAAAGGAAAACCGGAAGTTTTCCTTCAGAATATCACTTCACCATGGTGAAGCAGCGCTTAACTACTCAAAGTCCTTCGATAAAGCCATTTCGAAACTTTTGAAATAACATGTGTGATATCTTTAATAAAATGTTAACGACAAATTATTGTGTAGGGTTTTAGCTATTGAACAGCGAGCACTTTTACTATGGTGAACTAGATGGTGAAGTGCTTTTGTCCTTCACCATTCTCCGATCAAGTTATCTCATTATCACCCTTGTGGAAAAATGAGCTCACTGAAACAACGTGAGCATGCCGGCACACTAACTTGCTCTTCTTCGGGAATTTGAGAATACAGGGAGTACACAACCCAACGGACTCGCATCATTTCTGTCTCCCTTTGATCCAGAACACCACCCCGTACATAAGAAAGCTCGTCTTTGGCAGTGCAAAAAATGGGCGTGTCACCTTTAAATGAAATATCTTGTTTGTAATGGGTCTTCGGGGCCGGTAGGTGGACTTCCTGACCTTCAAGCAAAAGCAGCAAGTCGTGCCAAGGAATTATCTGTGGTGACCATCTGAAGTCGTTGAGGAATACAACTTCCGCCTCTGCTGCGCCGACCCAGGCAAAAGTAGTAGTCGCAGGGTTAGTGAAGGTTCTGAACACTATATTCAAGGGATTGAGTAAAAATGTTTTCCCACAGTTCGCGGGCCCTTTTAAAAGAATGTTGCGGTATTTCCCTCTGCCATTTTTTAGAAGGTTTCGTACTGCCTCTGCAAATTCCAATTTCTGAATGTTGTTACGCTGTAGGATATCTTCTGCCATGTACAGCCATCGCCTGCCACAGCCGTCAACACATTGTTTCCCCATTTCGCGGTATAAAATATCTATTCTAGACGATTTACATCTCTCAAGCTTTTTCTCCGCTTCTTCTATTTCCCATCCTACAGCAAGTGCCTCATCTACAGCTTTGCTACCTCGGTTAGCAATAAATTCAGCTAAATCTGTTTTACCTTCCTTTTTCTGTTGGTTGGCGAGCACAAGAAGCTCAAGACGCGTTTTTATTCTTTTCTGCACCGCTATTTGTGACACGTCATAAACGCTTAAGTTTTTACGACGTCGTTTTCTCTTTCGCTTATCCTCATTCCACTCATTCCCGTCTTCGGAAGCATTTCTAGTGCGCGATCGACTTTCCTGGGACGAAGTTTGTTCCGAGTAATTCGCTAAATCAGGATGGTTCGGTGATTCAAGGTACGAAGAATCTTCCTTCGTAGTGTATTGCCAAGCAGAATAGTAATTGTGGTGGTGGTTACTGAAGTTAACTTTGATTGAAAATTTGTCATCCATGTAATTTCGCACTTTGAGCCAACGTCGGCGAGCACTGAGCTTCACGGCCATATGGTAGTGTTTTCCTCCGTCCCTGTGAAGTTCTTGGCTACAGACCCACTGCACTACCTCACAATGCGAACAGGGGTCTGCATTTTTGAAACTATCCAACACTACTCTTGCGAATTCTTCGCGTGTTGGTACAACAACAACATCTGCCTGGCTGTAGGTAAGTAAATAAACACTGCGAACCTGACGCGAGCTCAACAGTTGATGGTCTTCGGGCGGTGTAGAATCTTGCGCATTTTCCATTAAAACGTGCCCCGTACCGTTTTCTAACACCTCGCTTTCAAGAAGGCTAACGGCTTCCATATCCCTAACTTGTTTTAAGAACAGTTTAGGACCAATTAATGCAATATCCACTGAGCCAAACGGTTGGAAGCACTGTGCAATTCAATTACACCGTGCTGAGACTGTGTCAATCAACTGTTGATTTTCCGCTCTTTGTTTCTCGCCAAATCCAAATGCATGTCACAGCTTCATTTACCGTAATAATATTATTCTACATTTTTTCCACAAACCATTTATTATTACTAAACCTTGTTCGAAAACCTCTTAGTTTTAATTATTGTGCCAAGAAAACTTTTACAAAGCGAAGTTCTACAAGAACAAATCATTTTCTCTTAATCTCACTCACGTAGTTTTTGTCGGCTTTCTCACTTATACAATCTAAGACATAATTGTTGGGACAGTGTTCGCTCTTTCCCCCCTCAATGTTGACAAAAGTCGGAACGGTATAAATACTTAGTTGCTCAGGCGAGAAAAAATTGTTTCTAAGGCAACATTGAGGGGGGAGAGGAAGCAGGCATTATTCGTAAGTTAAAATCGAAGTGCGGCTCAAGTGTCCCAACTAATTATGTCTTAGATTGTAGTTTTACTTCTACTGGACTTTCATCACCTCAAAAGTACTGATCTTTTTGCTCTGATGTCCGTGGATTGGTTCTAAGGGACTTTATGTTTTTGTATTATATCAAGCCGACTGTGTCCACCTGAACTTGTTCAAATTTCGTATCTGAAGTTGACAGGTAATACCGTTACTTCCGGGTGGGACAATCTTTTGGCCCAGCGAAGTCAATTTATGATTTTTGAGTTATAAATATGATGTACTTGTTTTTCAACGTCGATTAAGGCAAACTATGTACTGTATGGATACAGTTCTCCCTTTTTCAGTTAACGTTTTGACAAAAGCACAATGCCATAACACTTAATTTATTCAATTGACGTGGCGAGAAGCCGAAAACCCTAATCTGACGCCCAATCTGTCGTGTTTCAAGAGCAAAATAATATTTAGAACTGTCGACAGTCATCACGAGGTTGATAATTGCCGTAATTTAAGACTGAAAAAAATGTTGTTTTCAAATTGTGTCGGCCGACGAGAACTCCTTATACAGCTTCTGCATATACGCAGTCATCTGCCTACTGACCACAAGTGGGCAGATGACCGCAAGTGATAGAAACTAAATACAGAAAAGCCGAGATTTGAAATTTCCACGTAAAGAAAGAACCTTCGAGTGATGAGATGTATCAATTTTTCGTTTGGGACTAAGGGACAATCGGACAAAATCCGAATGCGCCACCTACGTTATTTATTAGATGGCTCCAGCTTTATCATCAGGACGAAACATATCCGACGGTATTACCCCGGAAATCGATAAAAGTCGGACGCGCGATGTCTTGTAAAATTTTATCAGTTTTGATCGACTTTTATAAGTGCAGGGCATGAAAGATAGCTTAATGCAAAGGGTAACAAATCCATTTGATTGTGAATTGACTAAAGAACCCGCTTGTTTCTTTAGCCCTGCAGAGTTGTACACTTCCGTACAAGTTATTGTCTTCTCCACTTTTGACGATAAAATTGAGAATGAGCTGGAACTCTTGTGATTATCGACTTTTCTTGACAAAATTAACTTGTCAATTGACAATTATCGACAAATATCGAGTTGTATCGACTTATCGACAACGTTTTGATCTGCATGTTACGACCTTCAATTTGCATAATAGACCCTTGGCCACTTTCCATTCAACGGAATCTTCGACAATTTCAGATGGAAATTCAGTGGCACAAGATCTTTTTCTGCAAAAAAGTTTCGAAAATTTAGGACAACCTCAGTTCAGATTTTTTAAAAGTAAGAAATCTGCACGACCTACTAAACCTGAGATGTATTTTAAAACTCTTAAAAACTCAGAGATATCTTTGAACTGGGTTCGACAACTTGTGTATAAAACACACTTTTTTGGAGCTCTGTTAAGAGGAACTTCCTTCAAAACGAGTGACTATAGGTAACGCAATTACATGTATCGTAGTAATTAGGGAATGCCACGTACAGTTTCTAAACACTGGTCCAAAGGTGACTTTGCAAGTTTTTGCCTGATTGAAGATTTTCTAAACAATGCAGAAAACTTTCTTTTTTTAAAAAAATAATAGGTTATATACGGGAAGAAAAAAAGATCTTCCTTCCGGGGATGGGGCCTATTTAATTTTTGTGGTGTCATGTATGCTTGATCCAAAATTTAACATCATACCACAAAAGAAAACGTCTGACTGAAAGTTAATACAGCCACTGACCTCTTCTCATATATCATAGAGTACAATGGAGTTGTGCTGTAGCGTGCGTATTCAGTTGATGCACACAGGTGGTTTAATTAAGAGATCACGAGAGAAGTGTAAGGCCATGTCCACACGTATCAGGTTATTTTTTTCTCAGCAAATATTTTTTTGCGGATGCGAAAATTTTCGCGTCCACACGCAACGTATTCGAATCGTATTCAGCCGTCCACACGTATCCGATTGTATCCGGAAATTTTCTGATTTGCTCTAGTGCCCAGTTCTTTTGCCGGAGAGAATCCTGAAATGAGCATGTGCATAATTGCGATTTTGGCGTCATTTCTTCCGCGCCATAGCTACTGCAAGGTGTAAACAGTCGAAGCTTGTAGTTTATCACTCAAAAAAATGTCTGAATCTTCTGAAAAAGTCAAGAAAAAGTATGCTGATACATAGAAATGGACCGATGATGAAGTTGAACTACTGCTGACGGTCACGAAAGTAAAAGTATTGGTTGTGTAAATTTATCACAGCTGCATTTATCTGAAAGCATGACATCAAACTAGAAATCAGAGCAATTAACAAAGAAGACACAACCTTGCTGTACGCCATGTTTGTTTAATGCTCGCCGTGAAGACTGGATCCAAGAGAATGACGTAAGCGTATTCGCAAATTTGCGGATACGACCGTCCACACGTATACGTATTCGTATCGGATAAAAAAAATTTCCACTCTGGAGAGCGTTTTCAAAAATTTCCGGATACGGCCGGAAAATACGCTGGATACGTGTGGACGCAAGCCGTATTCGTAAAAAAAAAATTGCTTTTCACAAATTTCCGGATACGTGCGGACGGGGCCTAAGATTTACCACAAGGCAAGAATATCATTGGTTAATTAAAAACGACTGAATACTCGTGCTACACATGGGGCTTGGCTGTCAGTGCAATTCTTTTCGTTTTCTTTGCCGTACCACTAAACAACAACGTGAAATTTCCAAACTTTAGGTTTTGACGACAACGTGAGCATATAACAAGTACCCGTTCATTTTTATCTCTATTGCCGTTCGTACCAATCCAGTTAGAGGATAGTTCGCCCGTAATGGACAAAGTGAACAAAATTGAACACTCGCGAAATACATAGCGCTATTTAAAACTCCTTAGCCCCAGAACAAACCAGAAAAACTAAATGGTAGTTTGGGTCGATCCAAATTAATTTGGGTCGAAGTGGAAATATGGATTATCATTTAAATTTTTAAGCGTGAGCAGCATTTTCATGAACAGTCCGATCTTTGTCCTAAGACTCAATCTTCCATTGAGGCGGATATGGAAAAACGTGTTAGTCGATCAAAATACAGTTCGTCGAAGTTAATTGAGTCAAACGTCGGACTTATCATGAATTTAATTCGTCCTATGTGAAGCCGGCCTTTTGTAATGGAATGTTTTAAGGTGATTAGTCTATTATCAAATGAATGAAGGGGTAGTTTCTAAAGAAACTGTGGTGCTGCGTCGGTGGGGAAGTAGTATACAAAAATTTGGTTTTATCAACGGAGTTGATAATGTAAATTGGCCACCGTACAGAGATTCTAAAAGCTAGTCTATTATCAGCCGCAGTGATTGTGACGAAATACGCAGAGAACAAGGCGTATGCACCGTCATTCGTAAAATTTGTACCTTGAGTGAAAAAATTGTCGATAGGTTTTTCTATGATTTTAACGGAAGTACATGATTTTTCTTGATAATTTAATACACGAGAGCTCGTTAATTCATCACATGGGAGGACTAAGCGCGTGGCTAACAAAATGCTTATCACACGGTGAACCACCGCCTGCGGTTATATCCTGGGTCCAAATGTTGCTTTGCAGTATACCTTCTGTTAGTTGAGAATGGCCAGTGGAATCTTTGTCGTTCTTCTCCAGTATTTTTGCCTTTTGATTGGTTTAAGGCAAGTTGCACCTCTTAAGTATTGTTATAATGGCTTCGATTGCACCTGTCGAACAGATGAAGGAACAATTGACCTCAGGAACGTTGGCAGACGAGACGGACTCCCTCGGTAAGCAAAAGTCCTTGGACTCAAAAGGGTACCTGGATTTCAGATCAGAATAACACAAAAATTATGGCAAAAGATTATGATTCACAAAGTTTCAACGGCAACAAAATAGCCCTCTTTTCTCGAAACTAGGGATAAAATTATTTTGTAATCAAATTTCCGAATATTAATGCAAAGACCGCTTTGCAGACAGGTGATTTAGCGTGTATTTAGTGTAGGTAATCACATGATTTGTATGGGTAATCAAATGGTGAAGAGTGAAATTAGGGAATAATTTCAAGCATGTCAAGTGCGTTTTGTCCAAAATCAAATAATTTCCCAAGCCTTTAGGAGAAGGAAAGTATTTGATCTTGGACAAAACGCAAGTGAAAGCATTCCCTAATTTCATGAGTATACCGTTTGATTAGCTATTAATATCATGGGTGACAAATTAAGTTCATAAGACGCCATTTTGGCACTGTAGGAAAAGTTGCCATGGCAACTTCGTATCACAAGTAAAATTATAAGTTAACGCTGAAATTTCGCGCCGAAATTAAGGAGTAATTTGTCATCCATGTTATTACGAGTACAATTTGGAATAAATAAGCAATAGCAATTTTTTTCAAAGACGAACAAAATTGCATGAGCCCGAAGGGGAAGTGTAATTTGTAGTCTTTGAAAAATTTTACAACTGCTTATGTATTCCAAATGCACGAGAAAAATCGTACAAAAATTCCACCCTTATTGCACTTATTGCAACTGTCTGCACTAGCATAGTTAATAGGGGGACTAGTTTGGAAGTTCGTCAAACATCAAAGGAGCAAACAAAGATGCCAAGATTTAGGTTGGAAAGTCCACGACCGTGCACAATCTTTTGTTTTGCGCTGATACAGTATGCATGAATTACATAACCAACACGTTTCTATTGGTTAGTTCCTCAGTACGGAGTAAACAACTATTGTGTTTTGTGCACGGTCAAGGCCAAAAAGAGAACAAAAACCTACAACAAAGAAATTTGCCTGGTTTCATAACCATTCCCGTCTATTAACTATGGCATTAGATGTTGCATATTTACCGAGTTAGGATTCCGAGTTGGATTTTCGAGTTGGGCAGTGTAAAATGCAGACTGCAGACCAGCCCTGAGTAAAATGCAGACTAAGGTTATAACGTAACTGTTGAAAAAGGCCAAAACCTTTAGAAGGGCTAACAGGTAAGACTAAATATTGTTTTATGCCTAATCAGAACTAAGGTGATTTTTTTACCACTTCTAAAAGGTTTGGGCATTTTTTTGAAAATGCAGACTAATGTTATAATGTGACTGTTGAAAAAGCGGGCCGTGTAGCACTTATATTTCACCAGAATTACCTACTATAAACCAATTGCGATTTTGAGACGGCAATACCACATTATATTGACGGCTAGTTGGGAGAAAATATATTCCGTATTGGGCGGAGTCGCGAAGCGACGGAGCCCAATACAGAATATATTTGTATATAACTGTAAACTAATCAACCCGCGGCTGATCGAAATTTCAATTCTTTCTACCCGCGATACGTATTTGTTTGCGTACGTCAGCAACTCAATTCAGTGCAACGAAGTTAATTTCAACATTAGAACGAATCACAGGCCGCAAAAGTGAGACGGCAATACCACGAAATATTGACGGCTCGCGCATAGGCAAAACTATAAGAAGATCGCGATACTAGGGGATAATGTGAAGTGCTTTTCTCTTCCCATATATGCATGTAAACCATCTGAGCGACAGCCTTACTAATGAAATTGACACAAGGACAAAGAAAAACTCTGACCAGGGTGGGAATTAAACCCGCGACCTTCGGGTGAGTCACCGCTGCTCTGTCGACTGAGCTACAAGGTCAAACGGGAACGGGTGACCTCCCCTCTGTGTCCCTCTGTGGACCCAATAGGTCATTTCCGAGTTGCTGTTTGCCTCGGTTTCGAAGTGAGTCTTGGTGCTCAACTATTGAAATGGAAATGAGTTTGATTTGCACGAGAATAAGCAACTCATTTCCATTTGAATGGTTGAGCACCAGGACTCTCTTTGAAACTGAGGCATGCAGCAACTCGGAAATGGGCTTTTCCATTAGTAGGGCTAACGCTCACATGGTTTACATGGGTAGAAAATAGCACCTCACATTACCCTCCTATAGTTAATTCTAATGCAAGGAATGCCTACTCTTCCAGCCTTTCCGATTATAAAATGATTTGGGCAGCGTCGAGACAGAACACCCGTTCAATTTGGTTAGCGTGAGCAAACTCAGTTTTAACGTTACCTTTAAATCTGCGATACAAGTCTTTCCTCTATTTAACAAATTGATGTCAGTTTTTCATGCGTCTGTCCCGTTATTGAGTATGAAAGTAGCTGTGGATCCACAAGGCGATAGCCGAGTGGATCTGCAGACTACTTTGACAGAGGGTTCAAAATTAAGTCAAAAACACGAGAAGAACACGAGAGAAAAATGCAAGAAACTTCCATCTGACGCAAGCAATATCACGTCATCCTCGCATAAATTATAAATTTATGTCTGTCCGCTCATTGACAATACAAATTAACCAATGAGCTCGCGAGAATTTTGCAGTCATTGTGAAAAGAATGTTTTTAACCAACCTCTAGAGACACCAATAACAATAGAGAAATGTAGGACTTCTGGTGGACGAACAAAAGAAGCTAATGAGAGATATTTTGTTTTCGTCCACCAACATGGT
>NC_090876.1:11074484-11079484 GCF_036669935.1 Montipora foliosa
TTGTTTTGGTACCGTATATCATTATAGTGCCATGGCAGATGTCTTAGGTAAATAACCCCCTGAGAAGACATGCGGTTACTAGTAAAATACTAAACTCAGAAAGATTTTAAAAATAGAAAATATACTGCAAAGGTTCGTCAAGACAATGTGAACATAGGCGTTGTTACAATATTTCGGCTGGCCAACACCAGCCTTCTTCAGGTTTATTGAATGGATAAATGCTTGTTAAAAGGTCTTTATATTTACCGGAAATGACATAAAAAGGCTACATGATGTGTAAAATTAATAAAAACGGAAATGCATAAAAAGAGGAAAGATAATAATACATGATAACAAGATAAAAGAAACAAAAGAAAATTAAAAGGTAGCTAAACTAAATTACATTTCATGTCTTCTGTTAAGGCCTGCAGGCTCCAGTGTTTTTCCTCTGTGTATGAGGAATGCCTCACGAGCCTTTCTGATGGAGTCACGACCACTGTGCAGTTGTTCGAGCGGTATAAGGATCATGTGATCCTCCGCGTGACCACTGGTCAGGAAGTGTCGCAAAACCGCAGTGGGGGTATAACTACAAAAGGAGTTTATAATGGGTCGCCTATGTTCATTAAAGTGGTCTTTAAGACGACGTTTGGTCTCTTCGATGTACTGAAGATTACATTTAGTGCACTGAATCATGTAAATTACATTAGGGGTTTCACAAATAATATGTGATTTGATTTTAAAGGTTTGTCCTGTACTATAAAAAGTATATTGATTACTAGAATGTCACTAATGTTTTTACAACGCTGGTAGGCTACTAAAGGGAGATTAGGAAAAACATTTTTACGGCGACCAGATGAATAAGCACGTTAGAGTGTTTGTGAATTATACGGGATATGTTATAGGTAATGACGAACGGAAAAGTATCTGTCTGTTGTTTAGGTTTGGGTTTAAGAGCGTCGTTCCGGGAAATGTCAAAAGCACGTCGTGTCTGGGTTTTAAGGAAATAAGTTCGTAACCTCGATTGACGAGGTAGTCCATAAGTTCCTTACAGCGTTGTTTGTATTGTCATTCAGTCGGAGCATATGCGTCGAAGGCGAAGTGCAAGGCTATATGGAATGAAACGTTTAGTGTGGGTGGGGTGGCATGAGGAGATAAGTAAATATTGATGTTTGTCAGTGGGTTTAGTGTAAAGGTCGGTTTCTATGAGACCATCCTTGAGTGAGACCATTACATCAAGGAATGGAATATTTGCGAGGGAATGCGAACAAGTGAATTTAATGGTGGAATGAAGGTTATTGAGATAATCGACAAATACTTTCAGTTTATCTGAACCTTCAGTCCAAATAACAAATGTGCGAATTCAACACAAAGATTACAATAGCCCAACTCTTGAGGTTGACCATTGTTTCTGCAAAGTCAAAAATTCACTTTCCTAGACGGGTTATTTATCACCAGGTAATTCCATCGTTTTGGAAATAGCAGCTGCTTTATTATTCATCAACGTCACAAATTCATGCAGATTTTAGAGCTCATTTTGTTTAAACTCAAGCTCGCTTCCAGCAGACCTGTATATGTTCGTGAGTTATGCACGCGCTGCGGGCCTATTGTTACCACGGACTTACACTCTTACACTCTTACAACCCGGTGACATGGTGTGTAGTGCACTACCACAAAAATCGGCACAAATTCACTGACCATGGCGAAAGTAGACGCTCCGTAAGCGTAAACTGGGTTCCTACGGTACATGTTACACAAAAAAAAGAGGCCACTGAGTTGGGTGGTAGTGAAGGCGCTGAAAGTGGATTTTCCCAGGAGTAATGCCGAAAATAAAAAGTTAAAAAAAAACCTAGGAATCCAATAGGTACTCCTGGTAACTCCTACAATGGAAGAAGCGGGCTGGGGGGTCGGGCTTGAATGCGGCATATTTTTCATCGTCCCCGGAGCTGCGCAGCGCGGAAACAAAAAACTACTTATATTTTTGCTTCGTTTCCTCAGAAACGAAACGTATCTATTTTGACTTCACGGTGTTTACACAATGAGGTTGAGTGTTTTGCGCAGACGTTATTCAGCTCTGTTCTGCGGATCTAAAATCAGTTCAATACATGATTCATTTCATATATCATTTTATTCTTTGATAACTCATTTGTTGGTTCGTTTAGATTTCCAAACATTGTTTCGCACGATAAGATGTTTGTGAAATTCAGCTGGAATCCTTGCTATCCATATTCCACCCGTGAATTTCAGGATGTAGCGGTAAGTTGACTTGAGCAGCTTGTGTCCATGTTTTAGTGGATATTCGCAGCAGCTTAATTAAACCCTCTCCTGTGCGATTTCTTTCTTTTTGTTTTAAATCACATTTGTAAGTTACAAATAACTTAACATGGTGAAATTTCACAACCAAAAAAAAGATGATTGTTATCGCCGTCACGGTTCTCACACTGCGAACGGGTTCGACGGCGTTCGACGGCGAATTAATCGGATTTAAAACAAGCCCGGTTAGTCCGGATTGCTTGAGAGATTTCTTTAATTACAAGCGCCCATCTTCTACACTTGAAGTTTTTACACTAACAGGAGGAAAAATGCATTTTTCGCGCCCCAATAAAAACTCGTGAAATTTAAATGCATGACTTTTATTTAGCAGATTACGGAAAAGAAACGAAAAAGAAGTGCGATGGAGTATATAATAAATAAGAAATCGTATGAACTTGCTCGTGCATTTTCGTGATTTATGGTCACTCGTGCTGTTTTGAAATTTCTCAAATCAGCCACTATTAAAAATACCATAATACTCTGGGACTTACAAGAGAAAATAAAGACAATGCTTATGCAAAATTTTGCTAGGTCAAACAAAGAGCATTATGGTATTTGTGTTAGTGGCTAATTGCATTCGTCCACGGCTCGTGCAATTTTGAGAACGCGTGCCCATAAATAACGAAATGCACTCGCGTTCATAAGATTTCCTACACATAACGAAAAAAATAACGTGGTCTTCTCCCGTGGTTGTGTCATTGGTGATAACACTTGCGGGACTTCCCTTATCATGAACCCCATGGCTGATCCTCTTTCAAGAGAGAAGCCTCGTTATCGAATCATCCTGGCACGCATAAAGCCTTCAATTATGTCCATTGATGTTTCGCCGGATTTCTGATCTTTTTACAGGCTTGTGCTGAGACAAAAGATGGAGAGCTGTATGGTATTGCTTCACCAAACACCTTTAAATGTGTATTCAATAAAGAAGATAAGCAGTGTAACTTGGTATATCAAAGCTCCATTCAATGGTATGAATACTCTTCAATAATAGTGAAGTATGAAATCATTTTGGTTTTGATCAACAAATTGATTTTATGTTGCCGTGCTTCGGTTCAGTATATGGCAGATGACATGAAATGTTGGTAAGAACGTGCAAAAAAGTGACTTGTTCTTACCACATTTTGACGTCCTCTGTGAGCGTCAAGCCCTAGACCGAGGTAAGTAACTCCATCTTTTATTTCGTTTATTTCGTTTATTTTGAAAACCGAGCTGAGTCGGTTGAATAACCAACCAAATTTAAAGGACTCTTTCGAGCATCTCCACAGACGCACGGCCAAAATGGAATCTGTTTGTTTTCATCATGATATAATAAAGAATTGAACGTTTTTATGATGCCTTTCGTTCGGCTGTGCAGTAATAGATCACAGATGACGTCAAAATGTGTCAGGACATAAAAGTGGCACACGAGGGGATATCCCGAGTGTGGGTTCTTATAACATTTTGACGTCATCTGTGATCTATTACTGAACGATGCATGGCAACATGGAATCCATTTGTTTTATGTAATAAGAAATAAAATATACAAAAGAAGCCTTTTTAAGGTGGCTCAAACCAGTTTCAACACTTTCAAGAGACCTTGCTATTTGAAGATTGATGTTGTGGTTTAATTAACCTTAATTACTAAAATGCAGGCAGTGTTCCTAACCTTACATGAAAGCTAACCATTCAATATAAGTGCCTAACCTTATCACCAAGCTGAGCACTTAACCCAAACACTACAAATTATAGTTCACATGCAATAAATATATGTTAGTTGCCAGCTGGGAGGTCAGTATAGCGAAAACCTGTGACCAAGGCTTTGAAAGATTAGTGCTGACCGAGGGCCACAGGCCCGGGGCAGCTTTTTCAAGACCGATGTCACAGGTTTTCGCTGAACGGACCGACTCTCAGCTGGTAAATAACTTATTTAATTTTTTTTTCTCTATCCCTTCCTCTCTGAAATCAATTCTTTTAATTGTTACCGCGGGACCGTGGGCGGAGATAGTAAAATCCCGACCGCGTGCTAAAAACCAATCAGATGGGCAGGATTCGTTACCCTGCCCTCTTAGGACATTAGCGTCAGAGACAACAATCCATCATAAATGATTTCTCTAGATTATTTTATATATATCACATAAGATAATTACAGAAAGATACCTAAATATGTTTAAATGGCCATGGTAATGTTCTAACAAATTAAACCATGCGATTTTTTCGTCGTGATTTTGTCGCGGCGCCAACGCGCGATAAAAATCTCACGGTGTAGCCACCCTTGAACTGGCGCGACAGCTGAAAAATCTCAGAAATAAATCGCGAAATATTCAACTCACTCAATTTCTCGCGATTGTTTTTCTGCGATTTTTTCAGCTGTTGCGTCGCCAGTTCAGGGGTGGCTAAACCCCCACACAAAAAGACACAAAACAAAGGTGAACAACATATTTGAGGTAGGGAAAGTTCATGTGAAAGAAAGACGTTCAGTTTTTCAACTTAACGTAATTTTTAACTCTTTCACCATTAAACTCTCTTACTACACAATAGTTCTGCATTGCAAAATCGCGTTATGAGCTTGGGGCGCCTGTGGCCAGACCCTTCCGTTTGCAAAGAAAATCCAACAATTTTAAGGAACACTTGTATGATAACCCCTCGTCTTCTTCCGGAGGAGTGTATATCATCCTCGAAGAGTGTTAATTTGAAGGTGTTTTAGAGTTAAACCTTCCAATACCTGGTCTGGC
>NC_090876.1:11086984-11094484 GCF_036669935.1 Montipora foliosa
TTCTTGTTCTTGTTCTTGTCTTTTTCCTTTCTTGACTCGGCACGAGGGGGTCGGGTAGAGGTCCGGCGCTGGACTAGAAACCCCTTGCTCGGTTGCGCTCTACCCCTGAAGATTCGCAGCCATTTACGAGCCTAATGGTGTCGCAGTCAGCTTTTCTTTACCTTCGAGTTGTTTAGATTTGCCTCATTTAATACACCTGTGTTTCATTTGCATGGGATTTTTTTGGGTTTTGGAGCTGCCCTTTCCTGATTTTTAAGAACAAAGGGTTTCTGTAGGGATTTTTTCTTATTTATTATTCTTATTTAATAAGAACGAATAATTTTCATGTTCAAATATTGTTTATTCCTCTTGCTTGATTTAGTTTTCTTATACATGTACTATCTGGCTGTTTCTGAAATTAAAGTTTCATTTTCACACAGAGTTTGTTTTGTTTTGCTAACTCCACTGTGAGGTTGAGAGTTTGCTTTGTGAATTTCTCTTCCTAATTTCACAGACTAATTTTGGTTATGATTTTCCCTCAACTCACCATCCACACACACAATATTTTCCCCACACTTACCCCCTTTACTAGGGATTATTATTCAGTTAGGGAAGTATTGTTTCGCTGCAGCTAATTTCCCTTTCGTAAACAAGCGATGCCATTTTTTGACGGTCGATGCCATTCTCAGTAACCAAGCCTTTTTATTCGGTTAGCTTTCAATAAATTGTCAGGATTAGTTTTCATTTAAATACTTTAAATTGCCAACTTGAAGTCGTTGTTTCGGTGTAGAGGTTAAGTGCATTTGCTCGAGTTCCACATCGTTCGATTAACTTTTTCTCAATTTTTTAAAAAATTCGACGTGACATACGCTGCTAATCTAGTCCTAGATTAAGTCTTAAGAAAATGGCAAGATTTTTTCACAATAAATTCAATAAACTGAAACAATTCTTTAAATCTCATTTCGGATATGAAAGAGTAAATATGATTTAAAATATGTGCTGAGCTAGTTTTACTTCTACTGGACTTTCATCACCTCAAAAGTACTGATCTTTTTGCCCTGATGTCCGTGGATTGGTTCTAAGGGACTTTATGTTTTTGTATTATATCAAGCCGACTGTGTCCACCGGAACTTGTTCAAATTTCGTATCTGAAGTTGACAGGTAATACCGTTACTTCCGGGTGGGACAATCTTTTGGCCCAGCGAAGTCAATTTATGATTTTTGAGTTATAAATATGATGTACTTGTTTTTCAACGTCGATTAAGGCAAACTATGTACTGTATGTATACAGTTCTCCCTTTTTCATTTAACGTTTGACAAAAGCACAATGCCATAACACTTAATTTATTCAATTGACGTGGCGAGAAGCCGAAAACCCTAATCTGACGCCCAATCTGTCGTGTTTCAAGAGCAAAATAATATTTAGAACTGTCGACAGTCATCGCGAGGTTGATAATTGTCGTAATTTAAGACTGAAAAAAATGTTGTTTTCAAATTGTGTCGGCCGACGAGAACTCCTTATACAGCTTCTGCATATACGCAGTCATCTGCCTACTGACCACAAGTGGGCAGATGACCGCAAGTGATAGAAACTAAATACAGAAAAGCCGAGATTTGAAATTTCCACGTAAAGAAAGAACCTTCGAGTGATGAGATGTATCAATTTTTCGTTTGGGACTAAGGGACAATCGGACAAAATCCGAATGCGCCACCTACGTTATTTATTAGATGGCTCCAGCTTTATCATCAGGACGAAACATATCCGACGGTATTACCCCGGAAATCGATAAAAGTCGGACGCGCGATGTCTTGTAAAATTTTATCAGTTTGATCGACTTTTATAAGTGCAGGCATGAAAGGTAGCTTAATGCAAAGGGTAACAAATCCATTCGATTGTGAATTGACTAAAGAACCCGCTTGTTTCTTTAGCCCTACAGAGTTGTACACTTCCGTACAAGTTATTGTCTTCTCCACTTTTGACGATAAAATTGAGAATGAGCTGGAACTCTTGTGATTATCGACTTTTCTTGACAAAATTAACTTGTCAATTGACAATTATCGACAAATATCGAGTTGTATCGACTTATCGACAACGTTTTGATCTACATGTTACGTCCTTCAATTTGCATAATAGACCATTGGCCACTTTCCATTCAACGGAATCTTCGACAATTTCAGATGGAAATTCAGTGGCACAAGATCTTTTTCCGCAAAAAATTTTCGAAAATTTAGGACAACCTCAGTTCAGATTTTTTAAAAGTAAGAAATTTGCACGACTACTAAACCTGAGATGTATTTTAAAACTCTTAAAATCTCAGAGATATCTTTGAACTGGGTTCGACAACTTGTGGATAAAACACACTTTTTTAGAGAACTTCCTTCAAAACGCGTGACTATATATAACGCAATTACATGTATCGTAGTACAGTTTGTAAACACTGGTCCAAAGGTGACTTTGCAAGTTTTTGCCTGATTGAAGATTTTCTAAAAAATGCAGAAAACTTTCTTTTTTTAAAAAAATAATAGGTTAGATACGGTAAGAAAAAAAGATCTTCCTTCGGGGATGGGGCCTATTTAATTTTTGTGGTGTCATGTATGCTTGATCCAAAATTTAACATCATACCACAAAAGAAAACGTCTGACTGAAAGTTAATACAGCCACTGACCTCCTGTCATATATCATAGAGTACAATGGAGTTGTGCTTTAGCGTGCGTATTCAGTTGATGCACACAGGTGTTTAATTAAGCGATCACGAGAGAAGTGTAAGATTACCACAAAGCAAGAATATCATTGGTTAATTAAAAACGACTGAATACTCGTGCTGCACATGGGGCTTGGCTGTCAGTGCATTTCGTTTCGTTTTCTTTGCCGTACCACTAAACAACAACGTGAAATCACCAGACTTTAGGTTTTGGCAACAACGTGAGCATATAACAAGTAACTGTTCATTTTGTCTCTACTGTTTAAAAACCGTTCGTATCTATCCAGTTACAGGATAGTTCGCCCGTAATGGACAAAGTGAACAAAAATTGAACACTCGCGAAATACATAGCGCTATTTAAAACTCCTTAGGCCCGGAACAAACCAGAAAAACTAAATGATAGTTGGGTCGATCCAAATTAATTTGGGTCGAAGTGGAAATATGGATTATCATTCAAGTTTTTACATGTAAGCGTGAGCAGCATTTTCATGAGCAGTCCGATATTTGTCCTAATACTCGATCTTCCATTGAGGCGGATATGGAAGACGTGTTAGTCGATCAAAATACAGTTCGTCGAAGTTAATTGAGTCAAACGTCGGACTTATCATGAATTTAATTCGTCCTATGTGAAGCCGGCCCTTTGTAATGTAATGTTTTAAGGTGATTAGTCTATTATCGCCGCAGTGGGATTGTGACGAAATACGCAGAGAACAAGGCGTATGCACCATCATTCGTAAAATTTGTACCTTGAGTGAAAAAAAAAATTCGATAGGTTTTTTTAGGATTTTAACACAAGTACAGGATACATCTAGATAATTACACGAGAGTTAGTCAATTCATCACATGGGAGGACTAAGCGCGTGGCTAACAAAATGCTTATCACACGGCGAACCACCGCCTGTGGTTGTGTCCTGGGTACAAATGTTGCTTTGTCGTATGCCTTCTGTTAGTTGAGAATGGCCGGTGGAATCTTTGTCGTTATTCTCCTTTATTTTTTGCCTTTTGATTGGTTTAAAGCAAGTTGCACCTCTTAAGTATTGTTATAATGGCTTCGATTGCACCTGTCGAACAGATGAAGGAACAATTGACCTCAGGAACGTTGGCAGACGAGACGGACTCCCTCGGTAAGCAAAAGTCCTTGGACTCAAAAGGGTACCTGGATTTCAGATCAGAATAACACAAAAATTATGGCAAAAGATTATGATTCACAAAGTTTCAACGGCAACAAAATAGCCCTCTTTTCTCGAAACTAGGGATAAAATTATTTGTAATCAAATTTCCGAATATTAATGCAAAGACCGCTTTGCAGACAGGCGATTTAGCGTGTATTTAGTTTAGGTAATCACATGATTTGTATGGGTAATCAAATGGTGAAGAGTGAAATTAGGGAATAATTTCAAGCTTGTCAAGTGCGTTTTGTCCAAAATCAAATAATTTCCCAAGCCTTTAGGAGAAGGAAAGTATTTGACCTTGGACAAAACGCAAGTGAAAGCATTCCCTAATTTCATGAGTATACCGTTTGATTAGCTATTAATATCATGGGTGACAAATTAAGTTCATAAGACGCCATTTTGGCACTGTAGGAAAAGTTGCCATGGCAACTTCGTATCACAAGTAAAATTATAAGTTAACGCTGAAATTTCGCGCCGAAATTAAGGAGTAATTTGTCATCCATGTTATTACGAGTACAATTTGGAATAAATAAGCAATAGCAATTTTTTTCAAAGACGACCAACATTGCATGAGCCCGCAGGGGAAGTGTAATTTGTAGTCTTTGAAAAATTTTACAACTGCTTATGTATTCCAAATGCACGAGAAAAATCGTACAAAAATTCCACCCTTATTGCACTTATTGCAACTGTCTGCACTAGCATAGTTAATAGGGGGACTAGTTTGGAAGTTCGGCAAACATCAAAGGAGCAAACAAAGATGCCAAGATTTAGGTTGGAAAGTCCACGACCGTGCACAATCTTTTGTTTTGCGCTGATACAGTATGCATGAATTACATAACCAACACGTTTCTATTGGTTAGTTCCTCAGCACGGAGTAAACAACTATTGTGTTTTGTGCACGGTCAAGGCCAAAAAGAGAACAAAAACCTACAACAAAGAAATTTGCCTGGTTTCATAACCATTCCCGTCTATTAACTATGGCATTAGATGTTGCATATTTACCGAGTTAGGATTCCGAGTTGGATTTTCGAGTTGGGCAGTGTAAAATGCAGACTGCAGACCAGCCCTGAGTAAAATGCAGACTAAGGTTATAACGTAACTGTTGAAAAAGGCCAAAACCTTTAGAAGGGCTAACAGGTAAGACTAAATATTGTTTTATGCCTAATCAGAATTAAGGTGATTTTTTTACCACTTCTAAAAGGTTTGGGCATTTTTTTGAAAATGCAGACTAATGTTATAATGTGACTGTTGAAAAAGCGGGCCGTGTAGCACTTATATTTCACCAGAATTACCTACTATAAACCAATTGCGATTTTGAGACGGCAATACCACATTATATTGACGGCTAGTTGGGAGAAAATATATTCCGTATTGGGCGGAGTCGCGAAGCGACGGAGCCCAATACAGAATATATTTGTATATAACTGTAAACTAATCAACCCGCGGCTGATCGAAATTTCAATTCTTTCTACCCGCGATACGTATTTGTTTGCGTACGTCAGCAACTCAATTCAGTGCAACGAAGTTAATTTCAACATTAGAACGAATCACAGGCCGCAAAAGTGAGACGGCAATACCACGAAATATTGACGGCTCGCGCATAGGCAAAACTATAAGAAGATCGCGATACTAGGGGATAATGTGAAGTGCTTTTCTCTTCCCATATATGCATGTAAACCATCTGAGCGACAGCCTTACTAATGAAATTGACACAAGGACAAAGAAAAACTCTGACCAGGGTGGGAATTAAACCCGCGACCTTCGGGTGAGTCACCGCTGCTCTGTCGACTGAGCTACAAGGTCAAACGGGAACGGGTGACCTCCCCTCTGTGTCCCTCTGTGGGCCCAATAGGTCATTTCCGAGTTGCTGTTTGCCTCGGTTTCGAAGTGAGTCTTGGTGCTCAACTATTGAAATGGAAATGAGTTTGATTTGCACGAGAATAAGCAACTCATTTCCATTTGAATGGTTGAGCACCAGGACTCTCTTTGAAACTGAGGCATGCAGCAACTCGGAAATGGGCTTTTCCATTAGTAGGGCTAACGCTCACATGGTTTACATGGGTAGAAAATAGCACCTCACATTACCCTCCTATAGTTAATTCTAATGCAAGGAATGCCTACTCTTCCAGCCTTTCCGATTATAAAATGATTTGGGCAGCGTCGAGACAGAACACCCGTTCAATTTGGTTAGCGTGAGCAAACTCAGTTTTAACGTTACCTTTAAATCTGCGATACAAGTCTTTCCTCTATTTAACAAATTGATGTCAGTTTTTCATGCGTCTGTCCCGTTATTGAGTATGAAAGTAGCTGTGGATCCACAAGGCGATAGCCGAGTGGATCTGCAGACTACTTTGACAGAGGGTTCAAAATTAAGTCAAAAACACGAGAAGAACACGAGAGAAAAATGCAAGAAACTTCCATCTGACGCAAGCAATATCACGTCATCCTCGCATAAATTATAAATTTATGTCTGTCCGCTCATTGACAATACAAATTAACCAATGAGCTCGCGAGAATTTTGCAGTCATTGTGAAAAGAATGTTTTTAACCAACCTCTAGAGACACCAATAACAATAGAGAAATGTAGGACTTCTGGTGGACGAACAAAAGAAGCTAATGAGAGATATTTTGTTTTCGTCCACCAACATGGTGGCTTTATATACGTACATACATACTTTATTTAACGTGGACAAAAGACACACTAAGCTTTTCGCTACTTTCCAGGTGCTCCATGATTAAGAATTAAGTAAATGTAAAGTTTATAAAAGCCTCTTTACGTCAAACTTAAAATCTAAAATTTAAAATTGGGAAAATATTCGACGGACTATTAAAAATGTGGTAAATCATAAGTCAACGGGTATTAAACATGAAAATCAATTAGGCGAATCTCCTTCAAAAAGTCTTCTGAACCTGCCATGGTACGAATATCTCGAAGTAGTTTGTTCCAGTGCTTCGCTGCAGCATAGCGCCACAACTTAAGTCGGCATCTGGTAGTGTTCACTTTAAGTATAGAAAGATTAAAATTCCCAGAAGGTTGTACGCTGTTCTCTTCTCATTTGTAAGATTATTGAAGCTGGATGGGGCCTTGCCTTGAATAATATTATTCACAGTCAGTAGCATGTCTTGAGTGCGACGAACTTCTAAGGTTGACAATTATCCAATGCGTCCTAAGAGAGCTTCGTACGACGAGATCTTATCATTGTATAGAAATCTCAAGGCCCTCGCATGTGTTCTTTCAAGTTTTTCTATATTCCTTCTTCCACAGTGATAACAGACCAGTAAGAAAAGTAAGGTAAAATAAAAGCTCGATACAAGGCTTCCTTCGATGACGTCAAGTGAAAACCTCCTATTCGCCCTTGTCACACGGCGGCCATATTGTCCCGGGAGACCAAGCTTTGTTTTACCACGCCAAGCCTCACCCCCATGGTTCCCACTGCGAGGCTTGGCGTGGTAAGACTGGCCGCCGTGTGACAAGGGCGAATTGTCCGAACAGCAATTACGAGACCATAGAAGGAATGCATAAATGGCGGCCAAAAGACTCACTAGCCTCGCTTGCATGTACAAAAGAAATGTTGCTTGTGGGCGAGGCTAGTGAGTCTAATTAGCACATAAACAAAATAATACATTTTTGGCCTCCATTTATGCAG
>NC_090876.1:11101984-11126984 GCF_036669935.1 Montipora foliosa
AGTCCATAAGTTCCTTACAGCGTTGTTTGTATTGTCATTCAGTCGGAGCATATGCGTCGAAGGCGAAGTGCAAGGCTATATGGAATGAAACGTTTAGTGTGGGTGGGGTGGCATGAGGAGATAAGTAAATATTGATGTTTGTCAGTGGGTTTAGTGTAAAGGTCGGTTTCTATGAGACCATCCTTGAGTGAGACCATTACATCAAGGAATGGAATATTTGCGAGGGAATGCGAACAAGTGAATTTAATGGTGGAATGAAGGTTATTGAGATAATCGACAAATACTTTCAGTTTATCTGAACCTTCAGTCCAAATAACAAATGTGCGAATTCAACACAAAGATTACAATAGCCCAACTCTTGAGGTTGACCATTGTTTCTGCAAAGTCAAAAATTCACTTTCCTAGACGGGTTATTTATCACCAGGTAATTCCATCGTTTTGGAAATAGCAGCTGCTTTATTATTCATCAACGTCACAAATTCATGCAGATTTTAGAGCTCATTTTGTTTAAACTCAAGCTCGCTTCCAGCAGACCTGTATATGTTCGTGAGTTATGCACGCGCTGCGGGCCTATTGTTACCACGGACTTACACTCTTACACTCTTACAACCCGGTGACATGGTGTGTAGTGCACTACCACAAAAATCGGCACAAATTCACTGACCATGGCGAAAGTAGACGCTCCGTAAGCGTAAACTGGGTTCCTACGGTACATGTTACACAAAAAAAAGAGGCCACTGAGTTGGGTGGTAGTGAAGGCGCTGAAAGTGGATTTTCCCAGGAGTAATGCCGAAAATAAAAAGTTAAAAAAAAACCTAGGAATCCAATAGGTACTCCTGGTAACTCCTACAATGGAAGAAGCGGGCTGGGGGGTCGGGCTTGAATGCGGCATATTTTTCATCGTCCCCGGAGCTGCGCAGCGCGGAAACAAAAAACTACTTATATTTTTGCTTCGTTTCCTCAGAAACGAAACGTATCTATTTTGACTTCACGGTGTTTACACAATGAGGTTGAGTGTTTTGCGCAGACGTTATTCAGCTCTGTTCTGCGGATCTAAAATCAGTTCAATACATGATTCATTTCATATATCATTTTATTCTTTGATAACTCATTTGTTGGTTCGTTTAGATTTCCAAACATTGTTTCGCACGATAAGATGTTTGTGAAATTCAGCTGGAATCCTTGCTATCCATATTCCACCCGTGAATTTCAGGATGTAGCGGTAAGTTGACTTGAGCAGCTTGTGTCCATGTTTTAGTGGATATTCGCAGCAGCTTAATTAAACCCTCTCCTGTGCGATTTCTTTCTTTTTGTTTTAAATCACATTTGTAAGTTACAAATAACTTTACATGGTGAAATTTCACAACCAAAAAAAAGATGATTGTTATCGCCGTCACGGTTCTCACACTGCGAACGGGTTCGACGGCGTTCGACGGCGAATTAATCGGATTTAAAACAAGCCCGGTTAGTCCGGATTGCTTGAGAGATTTCTTTAATTACAAGCGCCCATCTTCTACACTTGAAGTTTTTACACTAACAGGAGGAAAAATGCATTTTTCGCGCCCCAATAAAAACTCGTGAAATTTAAATGCATGACTTTTATTTAGCAGATTACGGAAAAGAAACGAAAAAGAAGTGCGATGGAGTATATAATAAATAAGAAATCGTATGAACTTGCTCGTGCATTTTCGTGATTTATGGTCACTCGTGCTGTTTTGAAATTTCTCAAATCAGCCACTATTAAAAATACCATAATACTCTGGGACTTACAAGAGAAAATAAAGACAATGCTTATGCAAAATTTTGCTAGGTCAAACAAAGAGCATTATGGTATTTGTGTTAGTGGCTAATTGCATTCGTCCACGGCTCGTGCAATTTTGAGAACGCGTGCCCATAAATAACGAAATGCACTCGCGTTCATAAGATTTCCTACACATAACGAAAAAAATAACGTGGTCTTCTCCCGTGGTTGTGTCATTGGTGATAACACTTGCGGGACTTCCCTTATCATGAACCCCATGGCTGATCCTCTTTCAAGAGAGAAGCCTCGTTATCGAATCATCCTGGCACGCATAAAGCCTTCAATTATGTCCATTGATGTTTCGCCGGATTTCTGATCTTTTTACAGGCTTGTGCTGAGACAAAAGATGGAGAGCTGTATGGTATTGCTTCACCAAACACCTTTAAATGTGTATTCAATAAAGAAGATAAGCAGTGTAACTTGGTATATCAAAGCTCCATTCAATGGTATGAATACTCTTCAATAATAGTGAAGTATGAAATCATTTTGGTTTTGATCAACAAATTGATTTTATGTTGCCGTGCTTCGGTTCAGTATATGGCAGATGACATGAAATGTTGGTAAGAACGTGCAAAAAAGTGACTTGTTCTTACCACATTTTGACGTCCTCTGTGAGCGTCAAGCCCTAGACCGAGGTAAGTAACTCCATCTTTTATTTCGTTTATTTCGTTTATTTTGAAAACCGAGCTGAGTCGGTTGAATAACCAACCAAATTTAAAGGACTCTTTCGAGCATCTCCACAGACGCACGGCAAAATGGAATCTGTTTGTTTTCATCATGATATAATAAAGAATTGAGCGTTTTTATGATGCCTTTCGTTCGGCTGTGCAGTAATAGATCACAGATGACGTCAAAATGTGGTAAGGACATAAAAGTGGCACACGAGGGGATATCCCGAGTGTGGGTTCTTATAACATTTTGACGTCATCTGTGATCTATTAGTGAACGGATGCATGGCAACATGGAATCCATTTGTTTTATGTAATAAGAAATAAAATATACAAAAAGAAGCCTTTTTAAGGTGGCTCAAACCAGTTTCAACACTTTCAAGAGACCTTGCTATTTGAAGGATTGATGTTGTGGTTTAATTAACCTTAATTACTAAAATGCAGGCAGTGTTCCTAACCTTACATGAAAGCTAACCATTCAATATAAGTGCCTAACCTTATCACCAAGCTGAGCACTTAACCCAAACACTACAAATTATAGTTCACATGCAATAAATATATGTTATTTGCCAGCTGGGAGGTCCGTATAGCGAAAACCTGTGACAAAGGCTTTGAAAGATTAGTGCTGACCGAGGCCACAGGCCGGGGGCAGCTTTTTCAAGAGCGATGTCACAGGTTTTCGCTGAACGGACCGACTCTCAGCTGGTAAATAACTTATTTAATTTTTTTCTTCTCTATCCCTTCCTCTCTGAAATCAATTTTTTAATTGTTACCGCGGGACCGTGGGCAGAGATAGTAAAATCCCGACCGCGTGCTAAAAACCAATCAGATGGCAGGATTCGTTACCCTGCCCTCTTAGGACATTAGCGTCAGAGACAACAATCCATCATAATGATTTCTCTAGATTATTTTATATATACTCACATAAGAGTAATTACAGAAAGATACCTAAATATGTTTAAATGGCCATGGTAATGTTCTAAAAAAATTAAACCATGCGATTTTTCGTCGTGATTTTTGTCGCGGCGCCAACGCGCGATAAAAATCTCAAGGTGTAGCCACCCTTGAACTGGCGCGACAGCTGAAAAATCTCAGAAATAAATCGCGAAAAATTCAACTCACTCAATTTCTCGCGATTGTTTTTCTGCGATTTTTTCAGCTGTTGCGTCGCCAGTTCAGGGGTGGCTAAACCCCACACAACAAAGACGCAAAACAAAGGTGAACAACATATTTGAGGTAGGGAAAGTTCATTGCGAAAGAAAGACGTTCAGTTTTTCAACTTAACTTAATTTTTAACTCTTTCACCATTAAACTCTCTTACTACACAATAATTATGCATTGCAAAATCGCGTTATGAGCTTGGGGTGCCTGTGGCCAGACCCTTCAGTTTGCAAAGAAAATCCAACAATTTTAAGGAACACTTGCATGATAACCCCTCGTCTTCTTCCGGAGGAGTGTATATCATCCTCGAAGAGTGTTAATTTGAAGGTGTTTTAGAGTTAAACCTTCCGAATACCTGGTCTGGCCGGTCAGTTCTGTCAAATGGAATGCGCCCTAAGACTCCGCAAAGAAAGGCACTTGGCAAAAAAACCGCCCCCAGTAAACAGCGGTGGAAATTGTAACTAGGCCCTCAAAGAGGCGTGCAAACTAGATGCTATACGTTCTTATTTCTTTACAATAGTAACTTCATCATTTGACCTATTTATTTCCCTATTCGTTCTATTCGTTCATTTTCTTATTTCAACAGGAGGACGACTTCCTTAAATATATCTCTTGCATGTTCCGAAATGCCGGATACAGTCAATAGTATGCTGGTGTTATACCCGAGCGAGAAAGCCATTGTTTTTGTAAGTTCCCCAAATAAGTAAATTTCCACCACTCTCTGGTACTTCAGGATCATGAGGCCCTTTTCGCGAATTATCCGAAACTTATCGCGGGCGTATTCGAAGGCCATATTACAATCACTTTGAATCTTAGCTTATCTTAAACAGAGGCATTAAACTTTGATATCGCGTTTTTTCTTTCACATCTTGTAAGTCTGTTGAAAGACCTGTTTTCTAAAATCGGCGGATCGTAATTTCACAATTCGTTTTTCAGGCCCCAAAATTTATGTTGTGTTAAAAGTTGTGATGTCATAGTAATGTCATGTTACCACGTGACCCCAATTTAACTATAGGCGTATCTACCAAATGGTATTCAGTTTTATCAAGAGTGAATTAGGTAAAAGTGTATCTCTATCAATTTGCGGTCTTGCCCCATCACAAAGGGCCGTTACTTTAACCAATCAGGGAGAGCAATGTCACTCGTGACTGCATCTGCAATGTTTTTTCAGGGACGTGACAACTAATTTTTGCGGGAAAGGGTATTCTAAAAATAGACTCATTTGTGACTGTGTTGAGGAGCCCACCCATGTCATAACACTCTTATCTAATTCAAGAATAGTTAGTAAACGGTGTCCGAGTATAAGTAAGACGAGGTATTAAAGAGTTCACGGGTATTCAGGTATTCTTGGATCGTCATTCTACACATGGGATAGCCGTTAGCACAACAGTTACTGGAACGCTCGAGGAACGGGCCCCTGGAAACAACCAGACGGTTGGTTACAAAATCAACAGGTCGTAAAACGACCAATTATGTGGTTATGAAAAGTAAAAAGATAGCAAAAAGAAAAAAGCAGTCATAACTAATATATCACTTAATAGCGTTCATAAAAACAAAATCTTTTTTTTTAAATCAGAAATTAGGTGACTCGGACGACTCTTGCGTGAACCAAGATATCTTCGAGCGACCTCGTTCCCAGGACCGAGGTCCTGAAAACGAGGTTGACTGCATTGATGATCTCTTAGCCTGAACTTATATAATCGCCCTATCTCCCTTTTCGTTTCAGAAAACTGTCCTTCATACCAAGCATGCCTGCCTGAACAAATCTCCGACTTCTACTTATAAACCTCACACTGCTCAATCGATCCAGCCTACCATTGCTCCTTCTGATAGCAGCTCTGTTCATATTCCTGACGAGAAGACAGGATTAAGCCTGGGAAGCAAATTATTAATTGCGTATGTTTTATTTAATAACTCATTTTACAACGGGCCAATTTCAAATATGGAAATTCACTTAATTACCCAGGTTCAATTTTTTTTTTTCGAATTTTAATATATCGAAATTTGGCTATAACTGATGCAAAAAATAAGACGAAAGTAATTGATCGAGGCTAGCTTTTAATCGAAGTAGAAACCGTATTTAAGTGATGTGCTAACAATCCTTTCTACCTAGTGATGTGGATACTATTTGAAAATAGTCCCTACTTTCAGCCCTGAACTGAGCTTATTCATTACCTTTGACAAGGATCAGTTTTATTAGAGCAGAGATCTTTCTCCAGAATTAATTAATTAATTAATCTCGTTGAATTCTCCAACGTTAAAATCGGCTCCTTGACAGCTCAGTGAAAATTGGTCCCAGATTCGCTTCGGACATTCAGCCTCGTTCCCAGGGCTTTTCCCTCGCTTGGGATCTTGGAAACGAGGTCGGACAACGACGATTCAAGTACCGGGGCATCTCAGAAGATCAAACAATTGTGACAAAAACGAGCCTACATATTATTTCCTTTTTGTTTTAGATTTTTTTCCCTTTTGCTTGCCTATGCCATCATTGGAACGCTTTTTAACAAGTATGTCAGACACAAGGAGGGAAAGGAGGTTTTTCCGAATTACGAATTTTGGATAGACCTACCTGTGTTGGTGAAGGTATGTTAACATTCGCGACTGACCTTATAAGCCATTTTGATAAATTCGCGCGAGATCACAGCGCTCGTCATCACGTAACCACGTAATCACTAGGTACATGTTCGGCTTATTTAGCAACAGAACGGAAACGTGAGTGGTGACGGCGCGCGCAGAACAAATACCAATGAGAATTCAGAATAGAGTAAACTTCACTCTTTTCTTCTCTATTCTAAATTCTCATTGGTAGTTTTGCTGCGCGCGACGTCGCCAATGACGTTCCCGTTCTGTTGCTAAGGGAGCTTAAGCACAGGCGTTTTTGAGACGCGGACGGCGACCGGAAGTGAGTTGTTTTCCCTTGTAACTTGTTATCACACAACCACATTTACATTGCTAAGTATCTTTTCTCCATTAGAGATGATTAGTATAAAAATCTGGGAGACACCACTGTCCTGGAGCGCGAAATGTTTTCTTCCGGTTGCCGTCCGCGTCTCAAAAACGCGTGTGCTTAATAAGCCGTATCTTACAAGAGCTTCAGGATTGGTGTTAGACTGCAAGTTGTCTCTAATCTCAGCTAGCTAGTACAGTTAGGAGCGGGAAAAATACAGACACGCGCGTGCGTACCATTAGGAAAAGACACTTGTCTCAAGAATCCGGCGCTTCCCTCGCGAGTTAAAAAAAGCAAAAGTGCAAAGTCAAAAAACCAAAGGGTTAAAGGTGAAAAAACAACAACAAAAAATGCATGGTGACACGCTAACGCCAACCCGGTGTGGTCAACACATAACGGATGCGCACATCCACTTCACCCGGTCAATTAGCCATGGACAGCTGTTTCGGCCTTGCTGGGTCTCGATCATCAGCATGGAGTAGCTAACATAATCCAGGCGCATTTTTAGGCACCCCTTTAAGTGGCAGCTTTACATGCAATACATGTGGTAAGCTGGGTTGGGAACAGCAAACCTGTTCTCCCACGGCAAGCGTGTGCGAAGGTGAATCACATTAAGAGATCTGTGTGTCACAATAATTTCTAAGTGAAAAACAAAACAGGTCTTCGCCAATTGGGGTGAATTTTTTTGTACTCGTAGTCATACAAGCGCTCCAATCTTAAATTTCTTATTGACTATTAAACGACCAATATTCATAGCTTTTGCGGTCGTGCACCAAGCGCGAGACACGAGTGAAAAGTTGAGCATAGACCATTTTCATAAATGACGACCGATTTGATATTTTATTGTATTTATGTTAATTGGACCTACTAGTCTCATTTTGGTTGACATATTCTTTTGAGTTTTGCGCATTGCAGCGAGGCTAGATGGCTTATATGGCTTATCAGCATTAAAACAAAAGAATATTTTATCGGGCCGCCATTATGAAAAAGGTCTATGGTATAAGAGAACATAACCCCTTCCCCACTGTGGGAAAAATCTCCCTTTCCTTAAAGCGATCCTAGAGTCTTTATTTGTTCGAGGTGGAAGTCAATTACCACTTTAATTAAAGAGATTTTATTGGTCGGTCTTTTCCATACCCATCCTGTGGCCTGCCCTTCTTTTTTTCATCTGGTGCGTAAACAGTTCCTTTGTTCCCCACCCTCTCCTCCCCGGTTTTTTTCATTGGTATTGACAATTGATGGATAATAAGTGCTTGAATTTTCGCCATCTGATATGCGTTTGATTGTCCTCTTCCTAATTTGATTCTTCTTTTGCGTTGGATTTTATTCATAGGATGGTGGAACGTTTACTGTTCACTCATTTAGAAGATTGTGCGTGAGAGGCTCGAAGGACGGTTTTACCATGATTTAAGAAGAAGAACAAACATAGATCGAAAAGAGCTGACACTAACCGCTTATCGCTCAAAAATCGTTTCAATCATAACAATGTACGATTTAGGTTATTTACAAATTAAGAAGTCGCATGGAGAAAACTAGATTTAAAAAAGAAATCATTTCAAGGAACAAAGAGAATGAAAAAAGTAAAATTTTATTTAAGTGCCCCTGTGACCAAAAAATCAATTTTTATTTTTGTTTGGATTTCAAAACTATGTTAACTAAACATTAAGCGACCAAAGTTTTAAGTCTTAGTTTCACTGGAATTTTCCTATTTGATGGTCCGCCATTACTAACTTTAAGTTGTAGAGAGACCTGGATCGAGGAGGAAACGACGTCAAAGGCTCATTAGTTTAAGAATGCAATGCATGCGTACGCCGTTTCGACCAGTGTCATTTTCGAGGAACTACCACACCCTTGTCACATTTAAAAAGGTTGAAATAGTCACGTAGCGATTAAAACTACGCAGGTTTATATTTTGAGATTACGTTCTCATTGCCGTCGGCGTTGTCGTTGCTTAAGCTCCCTAGTTTCGATTCCCAGACTCGACGTCATATGTGGGTTGAGTTTGTTGGTTCTCTACTCTGCACCGAGAGGGTTTCTCCGGTACTCCGGTTTCCCTCTCCTCAAAGACCAACATTTGACTTGATTTGTGTTACTTCATGGCGCAGAATGGCTATTGTTTGTAGGACATATACTTGCTTTCTGGCATAAATTACTTTTGTCTCACTTGAACTCCCATGTGGGTTCTTAATAGACTCCAATTGGTTGCGGTTAGTTTCTTACAAAATGCAAATCTACAGGAAAATACTGGGAGGTGCGAATACCCAGTGGAATAACTGTCCATCAAATGTACAAGCAGTTTGCAGGCAGTAGATTTCCGAACAAACCCGATCACTCAGCTGATCACTCCGAATAGTTTGATAGAAAATCCTACATCTCATTTGCGACATGATTTGCGACAGCTTAAGCCCAGTCCCCACTTGTGCAATAAGCACAATTATTATATGGTTCTGTCTCACAAGGACTGGGAACTACCAAGTTCACGAATTTGACTGGCTGAAATCGATATTGACCGCGGTCTAGATTTTCCCATCTAGACCGGCACCTAGACCGGTAATGTTTTGCGGTGAAAAGATGCAAACTAAAATGCAAAAATATTGAGTATTTTCTTCTACCAATATTTATTTATGGCAGTGCCAAACAGCATGATGACAAAAGAGAGAATGACGAGCAAACTTTGACAGAATTAAGTTCAGCTCATCGCCACTCATCGCCGTTCGCAAGCAAAATGTCAGTTAGTACAAACCAGTTACATTAAACGAATTAAATTGTTCTTGTTTGCCATATAATAAACATCTTATTAACCGAGCTTAGTCAGTCTGTATGGGAAAATCTTGACCTCGGTTGTGTGTACAGACCTCACTGCGTTCGGTCTGTACTCACGACCTCGGTCAAGATTCTCCCATACAGACCTCCTGCTCTGTTAATAAGAGCTAAGTACAAGCGTAAGTATTAAAAAACACGTGTGGGAACCGGCTTGACATAAACGTGAAATAAGCATAAGCGTATAAAAGCGCAAGAAAGGAAAGCTTATCATACGGTTGTGTTTATTTCACAAGTGGGAACCGGCGTGAGTTTGCACAAGCACGACGATTCGCACACCATCTTGAATCTTACTAGATCTTCTCGGACGTTATTACTACGCTTGCGTATGCTGAATTTCATTCGGCTTGTCTCACTGTGTAAACGGCGCAAGCTTATAGCTTCAGTGGCGGGTTCGTATGTTGTGTCATGAGCGTTTTTAACACATTTTTACCAAGCCTCTTGTGGACTGGAGGCAGACCTCTCGTTGCGTCCAATGTTTACCACTTTTATAAATTGTAATGACAGAGAATTTCACAATTTGTGTCTTTGTTCCTGTCTCGTTTCATTTTACATCATTCAGAGCTGAGAAATCATCAACCGTGATTCACGCGAAACATGCTTGGCTTAACTTTAATTACGTTCCAGACGAGCCAAACTCCCCTGTTTTCTCTGTTTGAAAATGGGCCACTTTAATTTTAAAAAAAACTCGACTTAAATGCACGAACCGACTAGTTGGTTTTCTTTCCCGTGCGACAATTGTTGAAGCGTTTTTCGCAACTGTAATGCGTAAAACACAAGTGTGCGCCGCTCTCTAAGAAGCCGACCATTACGAAATCGACTCGTTGGCTTCTCTGAGTTTTTTATAGTTTGTCGCTCGATACATTTTCGGTTTAGATTTCTTTTTGCCCGATTAAGAGATTGTCGATGCTGGAATCGCGATCAATCTTACGGCTGAAACCAAGCACAGATATTTTAATGCTTTTAGAATGAAAATTAAAGTTGCGCGTTTGCCCATTTCTGGCGCCATTTCTTTTAAAAATGCAGTTTTCGCGCTTCAGCGCGTCACTTCTATGCTAATGCGATGATTAGTCATATGAATATTAATGATGTCCGGCCATTTTGCGCCATATGTTAATTTCAGTTTTTACTAACTATGGTTTACAGTGTCCCCAATTAGTGCTCCAGCGCTAGAACGACTAGACAGTTAAATAAAGTTCCTTTCCTTTCCTTTCTTTGTCCTTGAAGGCAACGGTGTATAGCTATGTTTGCTGGTTCTGGCATGGTCTCTAGCTGCAGGCTTATCGGGCGGCGAAGCTGCCGCCATTTTGGCAAACTTGCAACCGAGAGGTACTGTGACCAACACCATCTAGCTACTTCCGGTTCCGTCGTCTCGTGCCAGACTGCCAGCCTCCCTTGGAGACTCTCTCTCCGCTTCCTCTCCGCTATCAAACCGCAAATCAGGCGGCTAAAACATCGAACAAAAATGGTAACTAATTCAAGGTATTTTTGCCCCGGTTTACGATTATGCAGGAAATGTAGATCTTAACTAAATTTTATTGAAATCCAAAAAGAAAATTGGGCGTTGCCACGTTTTTTTCAAAGATAATTCATGAATGATAGTTGTAAAAAGCTTTAAAATACAAAACAATGTGTGGCGTTCTTTCTAAAATTGAAGCTTAATTATCTCTCGAAAATGCATGGTTACTCCCAAATTTGGTTTTTGGATACCAAGAGTACTTACTAAGATCTACTTTCTCCGCATAGTTTTAAACCGCGCAAAAATATCCCAGAATTAGTATCACCGATAGGAAACCCGAGTATCTCGAGATGCACAGAGAACGTATGCGGAATAACAACAATAGGCACCGTTCTTAATATATACCAGGAGCTGGGCTCCTGTACATACCGATTATGCTAGCAGTGCTTCTTTTAAAAATCAGCGAAAATTATGCTAGTTTTCTCAAATTACGCCAAAAAGTATGCAAGCACCATCTATAAAAGCCTATCTGAGGTCTAATCGTTCAGTTTTGAAAGTGAGTAATGGCGGACAGTGAAATCCAAAACTGCCTTTGGATAAAATTTAAAGCTCAAAATTTTTCCGGTCAAGTGTTAAGTAAAGACACTTTCTAAATCTGAATAAAACAAGTAATTGATTTTTTTTATCACAGGGGCACTTTAAAATCAAATGAAAGTCTTATCATAGAATTTAAAATGTATTTTTAAAAAATCTTTTTTCTAATAGATATTTTTTTTAAATATATTTTAAAACTCCTCAGTAGAAGTTATTACAATTTTGCCCATGATAACAAGTGACCCAATTAGAGACGGAGGAAGCCATTAAAGAAACTATGTGAACTGGAAACCATAAGCTGCAAAGAAGCCTTGTTCGAGTCTAGCGCTCTTTGGAAGGGGGAACTCTTTCGGGTTCAGTAAATTATCTCTTTTTTGACCTTTCAGTGCCTACTAGTCTGTGGGTCGCACAGTTCGAATTCAATACGATTGAATTGAAGACCGTGACTTGTCATACAAAAGTATTTTTCATTTTTTTGCGGGTTATTAAATCGTTTCTGAATTACAGATTAGTTCTTGGGCCAAGAATCCGCAATGAAGATTTGGGATAAAAAAAGATCCATTTGAAAAAGAGCGGTTGATGGAAAGAACATTCCATTTGTTTTGAAAGGTGGTTTTTTTACGCCATTTACAGTTTAGTAGCTGTACTTGTTCTATAAATCAAATGATAGAAATGACATTGCTGCTTGCATTTTACCCATTGTATGTCTGCAAGGATTCCAGCTTCAAATAAACTTATGAGTGGGCTTTTTTAGTTGTTATTGACTTTTTCATAGACCTTTGGAGAACTTCTCTGCCTTTACTTACAACATGATTATCATGTTCATTTTTTCACCAACCCGAGGACTTCAGTTTTGTTTGTTAGGCCGTCCTTGATTGACAGTATGACTCCTCGCCGTTTAATTGTTGATTCGTTTAGCAAACTCCTTTCATAGATCTTCATACTGTATGAGCATTCCTTCATTGAGGAGGGGAGGGGTGGGCAATATCTTTTTAGTCTGAACTTTCTTCAGCAACCACAGTTTCAATAACAATTCTCTTACCGAGTAACCCCTCTACAAGACCTTTTCAGAGGGCTACGACGAAACAATGATGCCCAGTCAACTGACCCCCTCTAAATTGACTGGAAATAATACGATAATATTGTAAACCGGCTCGTCTTCGAATTTCTAGATGGCGGAAGGATGGGGCCATCGTTTCAACTCCTTTTAGTATCACCCAACTAGTGGGCTAATGCAAATGCTGCATCTTGATTGCCTACACCACTAGAGGACTATTAGCAATAGTCCTCGACTAGCGAAAAGCGAGAAGCTTTTTTTCGTTTTATTCCCAAACAAATATATTTTCAACTTGCATTTGTTAACTTTACTATTGTCTTTTCTGTCCGGGTCTTTTCTGTTGGGTGATACTCAAACAATTAGACCCTTCGCCCTCAAGGGCCACGGGTCTAATTGTTAATCAGCACATATGAGGGAGTGTTAAGCGAGGCAACCGAAGAATTATGACCTGTTGTGCAGTCCACTTCCACGAAAAATAAAAAAAGAACGAACCCGCGTTAGGACAACCGGAAGTTGTTGGATCTTAACTCCAACGCTCAGTAATTCCGGGTCCCGTCGTCCATTCACCGCTTGCGTGTGGGATTTTCACATGGTAGGTGTAACTGGTTTGTTGCGACGTTTTCATTTCATTTTACCCCAATTGGCATAAAGTAATCGTTAACCTCATTGGAAAAGAGAAATAACATATGTGTTGAAACGATTGCACGAAGCAAATGGACCATCCTTCCGCCATCTTGAAATTCGAAGGTGAGCCGATTTACAATAATTTGTCTAGTATCGTAAATAGGTCTTTATGTATCATTATATTTCTTATTATATTTCCAGTCAATTTAGAGGGGGCCAGTTGACCTGGGATTGCTGTTTTGCGATATCCAAGCACTTTGCCCCATGTCCATTGATGCTCCCGGTTAACACGAAGTCGAGGGTATTTGTCATGGCGGTCAGTGTGGTTTCTTTTCTGCCCACATTTCTCACAAGGTGTATTGTTATTTATTCTTGTGTAAACTTTCTCTCGATGGTGGTTACCCTCAAAGAGTGCACAACCATCGATCATTGCAGTTGCTCAACAGATAAAGGTAAAATAAGTCTCTGGGAGCTAGCGGGAACAGGAAAACCGAGGTAATACTTGGAGTATACTCCTCACTTAACGTCACTACTTCAAAATACCTGTACGCCTTAGCTCAAAATACCTGACCATCCTGGGTTTAGTGTTAGTGTTAGCTAGTTTTGCTAACTTTTACTGTTTACCGTTAACATTTTGGTTTGCCAACCGGAAACCAGGCATGGCTTGTTATTTTTGTCTCAGATTTTCAGAGATTCCTACAGATTCGAAAGACAATACAATCAGCTGGAATCCATGCAGTTCCTACTCAGAAGGCAAATGTGTAGATGTTGCTGTAAGTCATTCAAACCTTATTGTCGCAACTCCTACTTTGTGGAAGTGGTGCCATTCCTTTCAATCTCTCCTGTCTTTCCATCCCCATGGATGAGGTTTTTGTGAAAAACCTTAGAGTAAAAGCTTTTTGGAACAGGGAGATGTGATTTGATCTTTAGATATAATAATAATATACCAGCTTGCATGATCAATCTGGTACAGTGTACTTATGGTGATTCAGTCTTCAGCATCTCTTTTTCACTGCAGGAGTTTCATTACATCATCAAGTTCATCTTATTCAGAGAATTGTAAGAACCTGACGGCTTTGGTTGGATGGATTATGGGCCGTTAGCAAAATCAGGATCGGACTGTATGGGATCGGATTGGTTCACATCAGTTCAGACTGGATCGGATCAGATTGACAAAACTCGGCCCGGAACATGCAATGACAAAATTCCCGCTAAAGACAGACGATTACCCGACAACGTGCTTAAGAGAGGAGAAGTCGAATTCTGCGCATTTCTCTTTTGTGTAGTCGTCTCCTCATTTATTAAAACCCGTCGAAATGTTTTTTTTCAGAGGTTATTATAGATTCCAAAGCGGAATTATGAAAGATACGATGTGACAAATTGTCGTCAATAAGTGAATTGACTGTGTATGCGCTGAACGGTCTTCTTCTTCAAACATGAAAACTGACAACAATTCTTTACTTTACCCCAGTACTCCAGTACCCCATTGGTTTGGAGAATTATGTTTCCAGTTTTTTCTCATAGAAGAAGTTTGTTTTACTGGTTTTGTGTATCCGGCTTAATCACCACACTTTTTTTTCTCAATGTTTTGCGGAAGTTTACTGCTTTGTATAATATAAGAGTCCTTTTAGCTAATTTGTTCTTGCTTAGACCTCAATATTGTATGTACAATAAACTTGGCTGGTCAGTTCCCTCCTAATGTATCTAGTGTTTATATAAGAAATATAAATAAAATTGTCAGGGACTGGGGTAAAGTAAAGAATTGTTGTCAGTTTTCATGTTTGAAGAAGGCCGTTTAGTGTGTACGCAGTCAGTTGGCTCATTGACGACAATTCATCACATCGTATCTTTCATAATTCTGCTTTGAAATCTGTAATCACCTCTAGAAAAAGGCATTTCGATAAGTCTCAATAAATGAGGAGATGACTACACAAGAGAAAGGCACAGATTCTGACTTCTCCTCTCTTCAGCACAATGTCTGGTGACCGTCTACTTTTGGTGGGAATTTTGTTATTGATCCGGTCCGAGTTTTTCTGATCCAATCCGATCCAATCGAGGTTTTGCCAACAAACTGGATTATGCGGAGTGTGGAAATGCAGGGTGTGTGGAGAATGTGGGGTTTGTGGAAAACACGGAGTGTGGAAAATGCAGAGTTTGTGGGAAACGAGTAAAAAGAGTATTACCAGTAAATGTTTACTGTTCAACGATTTAGTGACAGTGATATTCTTAAAAATCAAACAATTCCTATCGCTTGATCAAGGACAAATAGATGTTGTTACCAGATACAATCTGTTTGTTAATATAATCGATTAAGATGATCGGACAAACACGACTTTTGAGAGCAAAGGAGGTGTCTTTTTTGTATACAGTAGAACACTCGCTTACCGTTCCTCGATTGCCTTTATGATGGACGTTACAGTTAGCCATTTATTAATTCTGTGACATTGGCAGCAGTATAGTTTTTATTATTATTTTTATTATTATTATTATTAGTAGTAGTAGTAGTAGTAGTAGTAGTATTATTATTATTATTATTATTATTATTATTATTATTATTATTATTTAAAGATTCACCCTAAGGTGGGTGTTAAATACAATAATAGGACACTAAGTGATTACAAGGTATTTGTAATCACTCTCTTAGCATTCTTCAAATGCTATAATATTATGGTATTATAATACTATATATTATGATTATCAAATTGTAGTATAATTAAAATATGAACAAACTCCAATGAATTTGGTCATTTTCCTTCCTTTCACAAAAAAGGTACACAACAATTTACTAATTTTCCACATACTGCGTGTTTTCCACACTCCGCGTTTTCCACACACCCCACATTTTCCACACTCCGCACACTGCATAATCCATCCAACCGACATCTTTTCATGGAATAATTGCAAGTTTGGTACTTGTCAGTTAAGTTATGGCAATATCTTGTGTCCAGCAGAAAACCAGTTTGAAATTAAAGAACACCAATTTTTTTATATGGTTAAAACCATTTTAAAAGACAAAAAAAAATTTTTCCATAAAAACAGAGTTTTGACATTAATGCAGTTCATCTTCAGGGTATCTAGACGCTCTATAAAGCGTACACTGGGTTGGCTGTGGTACGTGTTACACAAAAACAGAAGGCACTGAATAACACTGTTAGACACTGTCTAACACCAGTCGATTTTACTCATCAATGTTGACCCCTTGGACCTTAAAGGGTTAATTAAATTTTGTCGTGTCTCTCTCTTTGTTTTCAACAGGCCTGTCTAAAATTTAATGGTGAATCCGGCATTGCGAAACAAAATACAGCTACTTGTGTTTTGAGAGATGGCGAATGTGCCCTGAACTACACTGGAGAAAGAAAATTGTAAGGTTTGCAAGGGAAAAGATACTTAACAAATGGCTCGATAAAACTGGAGGTGTAAGCTCGAGAGACTAGAGTACATGTACACTGGATGCTGGGCACTTAAAAGAGCTGTGAGACCCTTGTCAACTAATTCCCAAATAATACTATTATTACAGTTCCAACAAGTGGTTGCCTCTCACTGCAAATTGGTAACCACTTTTCTGATGTACGAGTTGTATTGTCTTTGTGTAGAGTCTCTCCATGAGGACATAATTATGTCTTTAGACTGTTCTGAAAGTCCATAACTTTCAAGTGGTTGCCTGATACAAGAGATGCCATCATTGTCATTTTTGGTAGCAGAGGATGTGTGCCTGCAGGGTTTTGTGGGAGTAGAAGTGTCAATACTGATCTAGGAAGCAAAACAGGGCAATCAATCAGCTTCTAGTAAGTTGTGCAAACCACGGTTGGGTTGGCCACCATGGGACTATTAGAATACCCTCAGCATGATCATTTTCCCATCTTTACCAAAGCCTTTGAAATCAGAGAGAATGAAGGAAATTAAAGCATAAAGAGTTTTCCTCCATTTGGATGTAAATGCATCACAAAGTAGTACTTCTGGGTCTTGTTTCCATGATATGAATGGTTTAATTAATTTTTGGTAATTGAGTCACAATGCAAAGAGATCAATACTTGGGTGCAGGCCATCTTTGAATTAATTTTTTTGAAAAGGTTGGGGTTCAGCTGCCATTCTGTATTGTCATGCTGCCTCCTACTCTCTGCATCTGCAATTGTATTTGGATGGCCTGGACGTTGTCAAGCACTAATCCAGATTTCTAATTGAAAACACCATTCCCAAGTTTCTCTTGTGATGTCATTGCACAATTTCTTAGTTCTTCCCATATTGTTTGCATAGGAAACAGCAGTAGTATTATCTACATTATTTCCATCATGATATGTATTCGTTTTTCCTGGGAGCATAAGACTTTTAAGGTCAGGAAAACAGCTAAAAGCTCCAGATACAGTAAATGATATGGTTTTGATTCTCTTGGGATGACCGTTATCCCCCTGTGGGTTTGCCTTGATCAATGCACTCCTCCCCATCCAGTCTTTGATGCATCACTTTGTATGATTATGGACGGAAGTCCATGAGAGATAGCTAGGGTTGTTTGTATTCTCAATGTTGTCAACCCACCAATGTAAATCATCCAAGCAAAGCTATGGGGGCAGCTGAAATTCTGTCTCATAATTTCCTTTGGAAAGCTTTAACTGGGTAGATTTCTCATTATCTAATCCTCTATAGTAAACTTTACCTTTTTCCACACCAGGAAAGGTAACTACATGTACCATTTGGCCCACTAGTTGGGATAAATTGTCCTTATAGATATTTTTTGTTTATCAATAGTAGCAACACATAAGAGTTTCAGCTTGGTAGCTTTCTCTGGTGTTAAAGATAATTACGCTCATGTCCCTTGAATTGAGTATGAAACCCAAAAGCACAACTTCCTGGGTTGGTTCAAGGACTGATTATGTGGGATGAACCACTAATCCAAGTTGAAGGCTCAAATTAGTTGTGACCTTTACATTCTCTCTACATTCCTTTTTTGTTTTCCCTCGTACAAGAGCATCATCAATTTGAGGGGAATTAAGATGCCCCATTAAAGTGGTACTATGACGAAAATCCCATCTTTCCTATCTAAGCCATTTTGAAACATAAAGAAGTAGTCTGCTTGAGAAGAAAAATGCTGTTTTCATTTTTCAAATATCTCTTTTCGTTCCAGAGATATTCGAGTTTTTAAAATATGCAAATTGGCCAAGTGATGATGTCATACACTTACCCAAATTTTGTTCAGATATGATGAAAAGAGATATCTCAGCCAATTTGTATCAGAAATTTTTTATTTTTTGCAGTAAGATTCTACTAAATGTTCTCCACAATATGTGCTTAACAGTTCTGTTACCATGGCATCATACTGGGTTCCAGACCTCCCCCATATTAAAAGCTTTTCTGGCCACCTTTGGCATTCCGTTTTGATATTTGCTAACAGCACTTTATATGCATGATCCAGCAAGCATATAAATATGTTAGCTCGAGTTTGTGGCCTTGTTTAACATTTTTCAAGTTGAAAATCACTAACATATTGAAAATCAAGTGGGTGGGGACTGGAAAAGAGTGAGTTGCCATGGGAACAGAATTTTTTATAGCCATAGGTGTGTTTCCTGTAGAACTATTAGACTACCAAGTTTCAATGGTCTGCGCTGTAAATTGGCCAAGGTAGCTCTATTTATATACTCAATATAATATTGGGTTGAGTATATGACGTCATTAGTCATCTCATTTGCATATTTTACCCATTTTTCAATCTTAAATATCTCCGGAACTATTGAAGATATTTGCAAACGGTAAATGGCGTTTTTGTCCTTTCATGGAATTCTATGTGATACACTCAAAAAATCGAGGGGTAAAAATTTGATCATAGTACCACTTTAATGTGAGGTGTGAGAATAATGGCTTTGGTCTTTTGGGAGGCAAGTGAACTGAAAAACCTTGCCCTGCCAGACAAGATGCAGACATTTTCTGTATTCAGAAGCAATATGTGGCAAGCAGCCATAACTATTGACCTATCCAAAGCATTTGACTCTATCAACCATAGCCTCCTTATTGCAAAGTTTCCAGCTTATGGTAATTACAGAAGTTGCTCTGAAACTATTAGTATCATACATAGAATGAAAACAGTATGTCAAGATAAATAACAAAATAAATTGTCTGATTGGAAATTCATAAAACACATGGAGTTCCCCAAGGTTCCATCCTGGGTCCACTTCTCTAATAATTTTAAACAACGTAAATTTCTTGAACATCTCATGCTCTCTAAGACTATACCCTGATGACACAACAGCATACTGTTCAAACACTGATTCGCCTACACTGCAGATCAACCTACAAAACAGCCTTAACCCATTGACTTCCAGGGGTGCCCCATTGACTCCCAGGGGTTCCCCATTGACGAGTAAAATTGTTTGGCGTTAGACAGAGTAAAATACTACACTGTAAGTCTGGCCGGTTTGGACGTCAAAGGGTTAACATTCCCTTGGATACCTACAAATAAACTCATTTAAGTTTTGAGGATAGTCATAACAAGGTGTAAGAAGTTCTTGTCAAATTTAGGATTTTTATGTACATGGTTTAAAGCCAGCCATTAAGCAGGCTTTCTTGGAAGAACTTTCATCTTAAGGACTACCTATGGCAAATACCGGTAGTTCACTGAATGGTTCCTTAACATTCCTTGACAGTTGACCTTAGATCCCTGGACAGAGGTTGGTCCCATTTTAATTTACAGTGTAACAGGTCTAATATATAGATTTAACCAAACCTAAAAGTGGAGCTCCCAGGTTGTTTATTCTTACTGGTAAAAGTTTTTGTAATTGTCCTTGTTATGGTGTTTCCAGTTACTGCTTAATTTTATCTTTTTTTTTTTTGTTGCCTAACTAGTGAATTCCATGGTAAATTTCATGCAAAAATCCCAAAGCGATGATTGCAATATCTGTTTTTCAAGTGAAATTTATTGTCAAATTTACCAGTAAGGCAATGAATTTCTCTTGAATCGCATTCGTTTTAAAGAAAACAAGGAAATCCTCAGCGAGCAATCGAATGGAAAAGGAAAAGGGCCATTTTAGCAAACAAAAAAACAAACTGTCAAAAGCCAGCGAATAGGAATCACAATAAAATTAGAACTCACAGACATACTAGCTTGTGATGTGAAACATTGTCTTTGTCAGCTCAAGGTCAAAAAATATTTATATTCGTGTACTTTGTTCCCCTTTATCTCTGAGAACGAGGTCATTCACATTTTGATGAATTTCATTGAAACATGCCAGCTTGGCTTGGAACCAGAATTGGCAAGAAAGGACAAACAAGATCTCTAACAAATTACCTGTAGGTGCTTTAAACTAACTTCTGGAAACACAAGCTAGTGATATTTCTCCTCAATTTTACAAGAACTCATTGGGATTACGTGTTAATAACATAACAACAAAATTTTCTTGTCACTGTCAAGGCACATCAAAAACAGTTAGGTAATGTGGTCAGGGGATGGATACCTTTTCATATTTTCTATGGTGCTCCGTGCACAGGCCTTCAGTATGCAAAGCTCCGCTATAACAAGATTATGTAGTTAGTGCTTTTTCCCTATAGTACTAGCGAGTGCTCTGATAGACTAAATGCCAGGGCATTATTCTACCATGGTGCCTTAGTTATCTTAATGCCAATAAAAATATATAACACAGGTTACAAGTCACGGAACATTGTTTTTCCAATACAGAAACAAGATACAATGTAAGTACTTGCATTACCAGATGTGGAGAGCTAGGATCCCATTCACTTGAATCATCTATAAAGCCAGATATTGAACAACTTATGAAATTTGAACCTTTGGTCTTAAAACCTTGGCTTAATTCTGTATTGACCTTGGTATCGCTCTGCCAATACAGCAAGGCCTCAGTTTGAGATTTTGTGGTGAAGACCTTAACAAAACAAAATAATTAATCTTTGTCATCATTGTCATTATCATTTTTTGGTAAGATGGGTTATACAATATGCAGCAAGCCAACATGCGAGCCATGCAAGTCAATTTGCTAGCAAATACGAACCGTTTTAAAATGGGTGCTAAGACTTTTAAGTCTGATACTGATAAACAGTATTTAAAAATACTGTTTATCAGTGCTATTTGAAATGGGTGCGTAGACTTACATGTACATTGTAAATGCAAAACTTGCATGGCTCGCTGGCTCGTAGTTGTTAAGACCCACCATGAGATTAAAGAGTGACACTTACTTTTTTGGGGTTGGCAAGACTAAGTGGCCATTCTTATTGCATTTAGCATTCCCATTTCTGTCACAGAGCACTCAACAATGTGTGTATTTTAACAGTTTCATCACGATGCCGACTAATGTTTCTGTCAAACTGAGATGTGATGAATCACAGGATGGCAAAGTTGATCCAGTAAATATTCAAAAGCTGAAAATATTTGTAAGTCCTCATATAGAAACCTTAGATCTACTATTATAGATATTTTTCTGTGGTATTTTTGTGTTTTCCTCCCAGTGCTTTCAATACACTGCACATGGACTTCCTTTGAAATGTTGGCAACATTGTGGTGACATTTAGCTGGATATCGAATGTCATCACAAGACAAAATTAGTGTTGATGTTGCAAGATCTACCTGGGGGTTTTTACAAAACAAGTAACCTTTAAGCCAGTGCCAGAGTTTTCCAGAATTAATGAAATCATTGCACGAGGCAATATATTTGGTTTGTAAAAGTTTCCCCATGTGCAATTTTTTGCTCTATGAAATTGCAAAACATTTATATGATATGCAGTTTTGTTTCAATCTGGAAACAAGGTTGATTGCTTGTTACATGAATGAAAATGATCTATTTGTTGGCAGCTGTATGTCATTTTTGTCTCTGTTTGATAAGAACACAAAGTTAGAAACTAATTTCTTAACTTTTTCATGCTACCTAAATCACAGGCAGACCACTCTCTGTTGGTGTGGTTGTTATTGAGGTACAGAAAAAGTACAGAGGAATGTTACGGTGGTTGCAATTTGCTCGAAAATAGAGTTTGGAAGCAAATAATTCAATATTTGTGTGAACTGAGTACCACATAAGATAGGCAGCACCCAGTTGTTTCTCAGTGATCTCTTCAAGCTAGAACTGATGCCAAACCAGTGATATTCTCACCTTCGAAAAAACATGAACAAAGAGTGGTCTGCCTGTGCCTAAATGAGCAAGTTAGGTAGCACCTTGCGCGGCAGGTACAAAACACTGGTCACAGGTCATTGTTTTACCAATACAGAAAGCATCTTAAACATTCATAAAAGCTAACCTTAGGCCTAAAAACTTTTGTTTAGGCATAATAAGGCCTAAGGTTAGCATTTATGAATGTTTAGGATACTTTCGTTTTACTTTGGTAAAACAACGACCTGTGACCTGTGCCCTGTGTTTTGTACCTGCGGCACCTTGCCCTTCTCATGACATCACTCATTTCAGAATCTCTAGGACCAAGGAACAATAAAACAAGCCATTTAATGATTAATGATGGTTTATTGAACTCTCTTGCAGTAACTAAACACTGAATTAACGAGCTATATTTACAATATTTACATAAGATAAAAATTTAATAGAAAATACATGTCTAAAAATATTTGAACATGAAAAAGTCCTGACTGCGATTGGTTCGACAGGCAGTATGATTATGGAGCAAATATGTTTCGTCCTGTTTTCCTCTTAGGTGGAAAAACTATACAATGAAAAGTTTAACAATGAGTTTAACAATGAATTTAATTTAACACATCTCCCTTCAAATTAAAGATAAACATTTTATCTAATATTATATTAATCCTTGGGAAAAAATGCTTTGGTTATTTTGTTTCTTCCACTTACTAAATCCCTGCCTGATTGGTCTGATTAGCTAAACACTGGGATAAAATAAGTATGAGAAAAGTCCATTGTTTAGAAGAGAAGGACACTGCACATTTGCTGTAATATGGGTGTGCATGGATGACTGGATTGCTCCGTTGGTTGAGCTCAGGACTTTCGTGCAGGAAAGACCAACACTCAGGGTCTTAAAAATAACTGAGGAGAAGTTTAAAGTGCTTCCTTTGTCATTTCATTTACAAATGGTTGAGCTTTCAAAGTCTTCTTGGATAACGATAAACCATAGGCCCCTTTAAGGGATGTTACACTGTAACATGATATTCATCCATCGCTTGCAATGATGACCACTAACCCGTGTGGTTTCTACACTACATTTGTATAGCATGGTGCAGTGCCGATTGGAGTGTTTCTGCTTTTACACTTCTGGTTTGATGGCGCTTTATAACATCAGGGTTTTCTTTAGTCTCTTTGATGAATTCCTCCCATCCTCCTTAAATCTGAACTGAGGAAATAGCTTTTTCATCCCCTTAAAGTGTTTTCAGGTGTCTTGACGCAATCTGTTCCAGTGGCTGACGTGGAGCTCCGTTGCTGCCCTCCATCTTGTGAAAATAAAGTCTTGGAATTAAGTGGATTATCTTTATACCAAACGATAACTGACGTCATTAGTTGTGGCAAAAGAAATGATTGGCGTTGATTGCCAAACCAGGATTCTATTGCAACCAATCAAAAGACAGACAATTTTCTTTAACCCAATCTGCAGCCAAATTATTTTTGTCATCCAATCAGAGGCTGAGTCTTTACACCCAATGAGAAGCCAAGCTCAGGTCTATATAGAACACCCAATGAGAAGCTTAGAGCTCAGGTCTATCCTTTACTGCATTACCTCTCTCCCCAATCTCCTCTCCTCGAAGCAGCTATGCAGGCTGTCAAAGAACCCATGTGCCATTTGTGAAGAGGAAGGGTAAACCCCCAGTGTTGGTGGTCTGTCTATTAGAGAATTATAAACTGCCATGAAACTGGTGTGATAATGTGCGGTATATAAACCATTACCATACCATCCATTTTTCTTTTGTTGGCTTTTGACTTATATGATTTATTTTTATTTAGACAACCATTTTACATTCCAAATATGCTTGTCCTATAGCTCCTCCATTGCCCTCTGGTTCTCATGGACTCAGTTTAGGGAGCATCCTTGTAATCATGTATGTATCGTCCATTTTGTGATTCTACTGAAAATGTTGATTTCTCAAAAAACAGACCTTGCAAATCGCCTACAACTGTACAGTACTTAAAACAATCACTCAAACAATGAGGTCTTCCTCAGGAATTAAGGATTTATGCAGAATTCAGAGCTCAGCAGTCAGTATGCTTCATTCTAGGATTAATTATAAGCTGAGAAGCAATCCAGAATGGCAGTAAAGAGCGATAGAGAGGAACTCTATTTAAGTGTCTAGTTGTTCTAGTGCTGGAGCACTAATTGGGGACACAGTAAGCTGAAATTAACAATCAAAGCAAATCAAGTGATTTCACTAGGATTATGAAACCATCAAATTCATGAAAAAGGTCACTGTCTTACCATCAAGACACAGCATGAACAGTGAAAACTAGGCGCCCAGAGAAAATGGATTTGTAGAAAAAGAACCAATGTGGAAGGAATTTCACTTAGTACAACCATGCACCCATGGGACACAGAATATTAAAACGAATGTGAAAAGAAATTTCCTCTCTATACTATATACCTAATAATAATGATTATTTTCTCGACTGTTTATTTGTCCTTTACTAAAATATTTTGTGCAGGATAGGGGGTAGGATCCAAAAAATTTTGTCTAAATGTAATGCCAATATGTGCAAGCTTTGTTTGCAGTTGCTTACAAGTGTGAATGTCTGTAATTTCCTGTAGTTTAGGATGCGTCTCATCACTGAGTATTTAGGTGTGATTTTCAATATGTAAACTTGACACAAGGTTCAAAGTGAATGGTGCACTTTATAACCAAAAAACTACAGTAATATTGTTTTGACCATGGAGTTGTTTCTGTTTCAGATTTTTTTGTCTTGTTATTGTGTACATCACATCTGGAATTTTGGTGAAC
>NC_090876.1:11129484-11171984 GCF_036669935.1 Montipora foliosa
AAGTATTGATGGTACAGTGGTTCAGATATCAGACCCTCTGTCTTGTCGTTGTGCTTGAAAGTCTGAATATTTTCTTCAATGGAAAATGCATGACTTTCTACTGTGCCAAGTCAAATGGACAAAAAGGATGTCTTAACCAAGCAGTGATAACATTCACCAATGACAATGATGTGAAAGTGTCAGTAGACCATTAAACAGTGTGAAATATTCATTTTTAAAAAATCCAAGCAGTTATCTCAAAAAAGGACAGCAATTTGTTAAGTCGAGCAGTCCAGGAAGTACAGGAATGAATCATAAGAAGGAAAGAAAAAATTATAAAGCTATCACATGTTCTCCCAGGATTTCCTCCAGACTAAAGTTTAACCTTTGTCCCTGTACACAATGGAGGAGGTGTGCACACTGAGCACCATTGGTTTTTGGTCCCCCTACGTCCACTCCTCCATGTATGCCAATGTGACCAGTATCATGTGACCATATCACAGTCTCAAGTTTAGAATTCATTGAGGTCAGCTGTTTTTTTTTTTTAAGTTGACCGCTGACCAGATACTGGGTTTCGTTTGGATCACAGGCTCAAGCAAGGTTAACTTGGGATGCTTTCCATTTGACAGAACTGACCAACTACACCCATCATTTGGAAGGACTAACTTTACAACGCCTTCAAATTAACACACTTCGGAGATGACATATACTCCTCCAGAAGAATGAGAGGGATTATCATGCAAGTGTTCCTTCAAATTCTTGCATTTTCTTCTGCAAACTGATGGGTCTGGCAAAAGGAAAGTGCCCTTAATATTGTAAGAATAAAAATACTGGGAGATCCGCTTTTAGGCGTGGCGAAATCTATATATTATGTGGACATTATAAACGAAGTGCGGTAACAACCTAGCTCATGTTTTACTTCATCTTGATGTAGAAAATTATAAGGATTATGTAATTATTATATTATTAATAAGCTCAATAATGCATGCATATTAAGTGGTTCTCACCTATGATCTATTAGTGGAGCTCATGTCAAACAAGCTTTCTGATTTCTTGCCACTAAATTTTCCTTTAAAAGTACATATGTACCGGTATATTGTTACTGATAATAATTGAGAAATGTGGACAAACAGACGCAGAGCTATGTCCTCAATAAGTCATTTGATACATTACAAGTAGATTCCATGTTGCCCTGCGTCTGTTCAGTAATAGATCACAGAAGGCCTCAAAATGTGGTAAGAATGTCAGTGATAGCCACTTCTTTGTTCTTACCACATTTTGACATCTGTGATCTATTACTGAACAGACACATGGCAACATGGAATCTATTTGTTAAATTAAGTAGTTAAGGAAATCTTCACTTTGTAATGTTATTTAGTTGAAAAGGGAAATGGCAAAAGCCATGAACAAATGGTTGGAAGCCAGCAAAGGAAAGTGGCATGGAATTTAAATAGTCCAAAGGGGCAATGTAATATAATGTTACAAATAGATTTCGAAAAATATTGTGCATTTCTATTGCATTTTACTGTTAAGGGTTTAAGAGCAATTTTCATAATTTATGCAGAGCCCATCCAACAAAGGTTCCACTGTAGATGACATCCACCAAAACCTTATGCGGCATTTCCTACGTTATCAGAGATGCACAGAATTTTGCCACAGATCTAGAGTATTTAGGTCTAGGCACCAATTTCAATTAAACATTTTGCTTTTCAGCAATCATCTCAAGTACCTCAATTGATGTTGTGTGGAAAACAAAAGATACTGGATCATCCAGCTCATGTGAAACTTTTCTTTATTTTTTCTTCTTTCTTGGTAAGAGATCGGTTTACTTCATGTAGTTTCACCACAAAGGGAAACTCAAAGCAGTTATGCCTTCTTGATGACCTTTTAAAAAGACAATCCCACTCCAACAAAAGACCTTTAATCCATTGACTCCTGGGTGTGAGACTTAGGTCGTGTTCTACTGGGATCAACCGTTTTTAGTCAGTTGTGTTGATTGGCTTTTTTAGTGTTCTATTCGGAAAAAAAACATTTTCGGTTGGTTTGGTTGAACAACTTTTTCAACCGGCATCAAACTAGGTTGAAACGGTTGAAAAAGCATTGGCAGCGACGGCTGTTGTTTACGCGGGCCATTTAAAGTCGACCGAGCAATCCTACAGTGTTGCTTTCCCTCAACCTGTCAATGCTGAGAAGTCTGGTAATGACTATTCCCAGGAATTACCGCATTTCAACCAAAAACGGTTGGAAAAGTGTTCTATTCGGAAACCTCAACCGCTTCAACCTAAACCGGTCGCAGTTGAATCAGCTGATCCCAATAGAACATGACCTTAGAGTTTACTGTCTGACGCCAGACAAGTTTATTCATCAATGACGGGGGCAGTTGAGAAGTAAATGGGTTAAAGGGAGCCTCCACCTCAACAGTCGAGCCAATCTAAAATAGTTTCAAAGAAAGTGTCAGTATCCAAAAGAAAATAATAGGTTTTAGAATCCCTTAGTTTTGTTTTAAAATTTTGCAGGCATCACTATCTTGAATAATGGACCTCTTTAGCTTGTACGTTTTGTTTACCCATTTCAGACCACGTGATGTTACTCCAGGGAACAGTTTCTTTCAAATGTCGTCTTCTGCACGTGCATATGTATGCATAACTTATGTAAAAACAAAAAGAAAATTCCCTTGGGAACATCATGTGGTCTGAAATGGGAAAACAAAACGTGCAAGCTAAAGAGGTCCATTGTGAGTGTTACGGTTGCCCTATTGTTACTAGGCAAAAGCTCTTTGTGTCAGAACAATAGGGCAACCGTAACACATCATAATTATTCAAGATGGTGGAAGCTGCAAAATTTGAAAGTGAAAACAAGTGATTTTCAAATTCACTTTTCCTGACATAAACACTTCTTTAAAAACAAATTTCCTTGGCTTTAAACTTCTTCTGTAGTAAGAGTGAAAGTTCCACTTAACAACCTCTGTGTCCGCCCTCTAATTGGTAAGAAATCATGTTTACAGAAAACACTTGTATCTGAAAGAATCATATTTCAGAATCAGTTATTTTTGTTTCCAAATTTCCCAGGCACTGCCATCTTGTAGTAGGGCATATCACTGTTACCCTAATAATTGTTATTATACAAGAGCTCTATGTGTCAGAACAATAGGGCCACCAGAAGAATTTCAAAGGGCAAATGAGCACCTCAGATTTGTGTTTTTCTGAGAAATTTCAAACAAATTTGATCGCAAAAATTTGTTCCTCCAGTTTGAAGCGATTCTTTTGTAGGAGTGGAAGTTTCCTTTAAAACAATGAGTATCTGTTCAAACGCTAACAGTAACTAGGAGTGGAAGTTTCCTTTAAAAACAATGAGTATCTGTTCAAACGCCAGCAGTAACTTTTAGATTGGAGTACGAGTCACCTGAAAAGCACTTGCAAAAAAGTTCATTTCCTAACATGCTTACTTCACAACAAGAACAAGAACACTGAAAATTTTGTCTCCAAACCATAGTTTCGAAAACAAGGAATGACCGACAATGTCGAGCTACAATGACCTACAATGAGGTACATTACAAGGTAAAATTAGCTAATGATCTGTAATGAGCTAAAATAAAAGACAATATGCAGCTCTGCAGGCACTGCAGCATGTTTGCAGTACGAAGGTTAAAAACATTCCACTCTGCACTTTGAACCAATCAAAACCTCGTTGCTGTGCAAGTTGAAAATTTTCATTGGGCACTCTGAACCAAACAAAACATTGTGGGAAGAATAACTTATTTACAATCTTCTCTTCATTTTTTCCTGCTCCAATTAAGATTTTATCATTGCCAAGCAAAGCCTTGGTATTTGTACATTTTCAATTAAGCTTCAAACCAAAGGAAAACCATCCAAGGGTCTTTTAGCTTCAAGATCACATGCGTAATTGCTGTCATCATATGGGCTATCATGCAATGCGTGACAGCGCGCAATGGATGTTTTCTGCTCACCAAACTCTTCACCCTGATCCTCTTTTGTCTTTCTCTTTGATTGTAAGTCATTTAAGTAGGTCATATTCCTTGTTTTAGTAACTACAGCCTCCAAACTGAGTGCATATGCTCACATTTTGAACTCGCTCTCCAAATTAAAGCTTGCTTAAATATTTATTTAAAAGCACAAAAACCCTAATTGCAGACTTGCAATTTACCACAATGTAAACTTTTATTTATAACCTAATCCGATTCAGTTACAAAACATGGTCACTTTGTGAATTTATTAAATTATGCACCATTATTCAAAGGTATTACGGTAGTCAACACACATGCTTTAATATTTATGTTTCAATTCTCTCTAGCATATGATCAACAACTCAATCATTAAAATCAATAGATCTATTAAATAATAGTAGCATAGCAACCAGGGGCAGGTTGCTCGAAGCCTGGTTAGCGCTAACCATTGGTTAAGAGGTATCAAAACCTATAGGTTTCCATGGTACCCGGGCCTGGTCACACCCATTGAGATTTGCTCGCAAAAGAGCTGTTGTGTCAACAAAACTATGCTATGATGCAACTAGGTTTATGATGTTAAGCAAACAGTGTTGGAATAAGGTCAAAATAAAATAAACAATTTAACCAATATTGTCAAATTGTGCCTTTTGCAGTCTGAAAATAAAAGAACGTCGTTTTGAAATGCCTTAACCAGGTTATTTATTTCACCCTTTCACTGGCAAAAGTAGAAATTAGGCATAAGCAAAATTGCACTCATTAATTTCACTTGCCATAAAACACAGTCATTTCTTTATACAAAACATAGTAATTATAATTATTGTCTTGAGCTAAAAAAAGTGAACAATCCTGATTTAAAGTTTTAACCATAGAGCCAGCTGCCATTGCAGTTTTCAATGCCTTAGTCTATTTGTGTTTTCCGTTGTAATTATACTGATTATTTTGTCCATGATTATTCAGTTTAATGAATTTCAAATACATTTTATTGTTCTTAGTTAGTAAGTTGCAGAGTGCCATCAACAAGCCTTCTCCTCAATTTATTGTCCTCCCACTCTTCCACCGTCTCCTTCCCATTTTCAACAGTTCTATAAAATGCAAAAAAAAAAAAAAAAGCTTTAAAGCATGTGCCTCTCTCTTCCCTTGTCACAGCAAGGATAGTGCACAAAGAGAGCCAAAAATATACTGTAGGTCAAAGGAGCGGAGAAATTTCCAAATCCCATACCCCCAGCAGATGAGTAAATCTCTCTAGATTGTACTTACCATTCCAAACCAAAATAGGGGTCCTCAGTTTGACAAAAGCAAATATTAGTATTATACTAATTAAAAACAGAGGATAGTGTCGAAGGTATATGCGCTGATTGGCTACTCAAACTCTGGATATCCTTTGCTATTCAAATCCAAGTAACTCACACGGGATTTGTGCCCAAAAAATATTGTAATCCATTGCAGGAATAAAGGAGTGGAGTGGGTAAAAGTTTTAAAATTATTTTTACTCGAGTGAAACTTAATTACAGTTTCTGAGATAAAAACAACCAGAAAAATGTCACACCGATTTTTATTCTGTGCATTTCAACCTTTTAAAAATCGGAATTTTCACAGCCCAGTAGTACAAAACCGCAGTAGTAAGGAGACTGGGAATAGCAGACCAACGTCAAAAGGGAACCGCTAGGATTTTTAGTGATAGAAATTATTCGTTCTTTTGTCCTTAGCATTATTGCAACCAAATACAGGGTGTTTCAAAAGTTCGTTCCGATATTTTGTTCGCTTATATTTCAGTAATTATTATAACTACCTCGTGGAAAAATAAGTATGTTATTCCTTATTAATTTTACATCGCATATCTTAAATATTAGTAACCAGAACAGCCTCCTTTATTTTTTATGATATTTTCTAAGCGGCGGTGCAGAATAATGCGCAAGCTCCTGAAGCGTGTCGAGAGTTGGCATTTTTTCGCCCAAACTGTATCACCTCAGCTCGTCCAGTGTTTCAGGGGCTGGATTTTTGTACGTTGTCTTGTCAGTGTTGTTCAGATCAGGTGAGTTTGCTGGCAAGTCGTCCATGGGTATAAAAGTTTGGCAAATTCTTCTGACACCCTGTCTGATCTGCCTTTGAAGTGTGTGCCGGCACTCTGTCCTGCACAAAGGTCATTGCCTTCTTTGAGTTAAACAGCTTTCTTTTTGTCGATCTGTCTGTAACATGCCGCCTTGAGGTTAACGGTTTCACTTCTGTTTTCTACAATTCCTTTGATTCAGTACTTGGAGGTTGCCAATGAGTACTTGATGGTCTTGCCATCACCTTTTCACTTTGTTTCACCTGGTGTGCCGGGGGAATGTCGCACTCCTGAGAGCCCCATACAATGTGGTTTTCTGGATTCGGGTAATGAACTAGAGACCATAAAGACTCGTGTATAAGCGGCACCTTTTTGCTTAAGTTTTGGGCCAAAAATCACGGGTGCGGCTTATACAGGAGACCATTGCTTTCAGAGGGAGTAAACTGGCTTTTAGGGGTCACAAATTGAACTGAAAACCTTCAGTAACAATAGATTAAACATATTGAAACCTGTTGTTGATCACTGCTTTCGGTGGTTAGAAGTGGTAGCTACCAAAGGAGCCATTTGTTTGCATCTTCAGGTTCTCAACCCGAATCTTGCTCGCAAGTACTGTAGTTCTTTCAAGCGTTTCATTTGCACTTTGTTTGAGCAGTTAAACTCTAACTGGCATGGAATTTCCATTCCTCTGCACAGCTGCTTACAATGTTGTTTACGACCAATCACCTCAACACTAATTTCTCCACTACATGCAAGAAAATACCACGCTATTTGGGAGAACTCGCAAGGCAAATGGCCGGACATAGCACACACTCTTTATTGTCATTTATTCAAATGTTAGATTGAAATTGCTTTGAACAATTATTTAGATAATTTAACTGAATCAGTTTCAATTTTGCCTAAAGATACATCAAAGTCTTGAGACAAAATGCAATTTTCAATCAGAACGAACTTTTGAAACACCCTGTACAACATCTCTCAGAAGCAATTTCAACAACCCAATTTAAAAAATGCAAAATGGGGCCGCTGGAAAAATTTCATTCTACTTTTTCATCACAGCTCTGCTATCCCCAGTCTCCTTACTGGTGGGGTTCTGTACCCTACAGGAAGTGAAAATTTCTGAAAGGCATAAAACAAAAATTTTGGTTGCCTTTATCCAAGGAAACCATGATGTTTCAATTGAGTAAATTTACTAAAAAAACTGTCATACACACTCTACATCTTTGCTTCCCTAAAGTGGCACTTATTCGATTTTACTCTTATGCCAGACAAAGCACTGCTCTTACTTTTTGGTGGTTATCTTCTTTCCATTAATGATTTTTGTTGATGTTGACGTTGATCTAAAATTCCCTAAAAAAAATAAAAACAAACCAGAGTAAAGGATAAAAGGCATAAAATTACCTGTGTATGGTGACCTAAATGCAACTATTTGTGTCATGATTTACACAGCATGGATGCGTGCCTTCAGGCACATGAGGTCAATGGCATCCCCGTGAAGACAAGAATGTTTTCTACCATATTGCTTGAAGTACAAAATGATTGTACAAACCTCCACCGCTGCCACCACCACCACCAAAACTTTGAAACGATGAGAAACTATGGGTTAAAAGGGAAATGGCAAATGTGTTATTATTAGAAACATGACTGTCTATTTAAGACAAAGGTAAAGAAAAGAGACAAATGTTATAAGTCACTATCCAACAGTTTTAACCTGTGGAAAGATCTAAGTATTTTCTTTGCATTTATTAAGGAGCAGGGCTGGCACAGTGGTGAGAGCAGTCTGAGCCTTCCACCAACGCGTGGTCCGGGAATGATTACCGGGTTGGATGCCATATGTGGGCTGAGTTTGTTGGTCATCACCTCTTCTTCGAGAGGTATTTCTCTGGGTACTCCCATTTTCCCCTCTCCTCAAAAACCAACATTTTGATTTGATTTGTTCCGATTTCAGTTAATTTGAAGTCGCCCCAAATAGAAAAGCACTCATGCTTGGCAAAATAACCTTGAGACTTAAATGGAGTGATTATTATTAACTATTTGCTCACGTAACAGTGAATAGGGACCTTAAGATTTCTAGGACAAGTAGGAGAACGAGTAAAAGAGTGGACTGCCCGTTTTTAGCAAAAGTACATAGAAAGTATATAACCCGGACGATTAATCCTCTTACTCTTTGTTAGCAGTATAGGTTGTGCAGAGATTCTTATTGCTGGTAACTAAGCCTTTTTGCTGATCGAAGAATGCCAAAACTGCTACTGTGGGAGTGACTTGTTTTGACACAACAACATTTTTGCAATTTAACCTTGTAGTAAAATGACGACGGCATCACCTTTTCCCCACCAAAATGAAGCTGGTTTGTGAGCTTTCACTGTTGTTCTATGAGAAAATCTCATACTCGTCTAGTCGTTCTTGTCCTACACTGTAGCTAGAATCTAAAGCTCTCTAATATCTACTGCGTAAGTAAATGCGTGCAGGAAAACCGTGGCCAACTAACATGGAGTACAATAATACTCTGGACATGCAGCCTTCTATCCACTGCATGGATAATACTATCCAGCCTTTGCACACATGAGGTCTGCTTCTTTGGATTTTACCCCTAGGAAGGCCATGCTATTGCAAATTCATAACTATTACAAATTTAACGATCAAAATAGTTTCGGCAAATCTGATGATCACATTATGGCCAAGATAATGATGGTAATTTATATTCAAAATACCTGTTTGACCCAAAGGGATCACCGGAGGCGCCATTCCCGAAAAAACTTGTCGTGAAGCCAAACCCAGGAAAGCTACTTCCAAAGGGGTCTTGCGGCCTCATCCCGTGATGGCCACTGGTTCTGTTATTTCCTATTAAGTATGAAATGGAGCTACCAAGTAACACTTCAAGTAACACTTCAAGTAACTGTCAGGGATGGCACTAGGATTTTTCAATCTGGGTCCTGGAACCCGCATGTTCGGCCAAATTGGGGTCCCAAGCATTTTTTGGGGGTCCCAAAATCTTGGTGACCCTCGGCGAGAAATAGAGTATGTTTTAAATTATGAGGAAAAAAAGTAACCAACTTGGAATTAATATTGACGCATATGCATAGGACCAGCCGACAAAGGCTTTTTCTAGAGCCGTTACATTCATTCCCAGACAAGAACTCTGTTAATGAAAGAGCACCCTTTCCAAGGGTTTACGCATCACTGGTTTCCTCCCTTAGGAGCAACGAACAGTGACGTCTTTTGCTATATATTTGCATTCAGTGACTTGCAGAGTACATTCCTCTGAAGAAGACCGCAGAAGGCGGTCGAAAATTTAGTTTTAACCTTATTAGCTGTTTTAAACCCCATTTCTTAGAACTTCAATTATGATCACAGATCGCTCCAACAGTTTTACAAACAACAGAATATACTGACAAATCAAAGCAAGTTGTGTGAGTTATTTAAGTCAGTGCCTTGCATCCTGGGACGCATTAAAATTTCGATCATGCATTTTTTGGATTTTATTTGCGTAAAAATGCACGATTTCTGCGTTAACGCGATCCCTGACTGTATATCACATAATATAACCGTGACAAATGAGGATTTGTATGGAGCGGAGTTTACACACTCCACAAGAGACCAAAACCTACTCAACTACCGTAACATTAAACATGAAGCATAAAAACATGACCTTACCAAAGAAGCTACCAAATAACGAGTCATTTTGGAAAAAATCCCTGTTTCAAGAGGAAAATAAAACATGTTTAGTTTATTTTCAGAGTTTGACTAGCCAACACAACTACTAAAACTCCATACTATAGTTAGTGGTAGTAGTAGTGGTAGTAGTAGTGGTAGTAGTAGTAGTAGTAGTAGTGGTAGTGGTAGTGGTAGTGGTAGTGGTAGTGGTAGTGGTAGTGGTGGTGGTAGTGGTAGTGGTAGTATTAGTCATAGTGGTAGTCGTAGTCGTAGTCGTAGTAGTAGTAGTAGTAGTAGTAGTAGTAGTAGTAGTAGTAGTAGTAGTAGTGGTAGCGGTAGTAGCAGTAGTAGTAGCAGCAGTAGTTGTTGTTGTTGTTGTTGTTATTGTTTGTGTATTAGTAGCAGTATTAAAATTAAGTGTTATTGTACACATTAACAAATACCGGGTAAACCTCACCTGAAAATTTCCTCTGGATCACGGAAATGAAAATCATGAAATCCTCCAAAAGCTGGACCACCAGAGCCACCACCAACTCCTATTAAATATTTAAAAGTTCAGGGTTAGCAGCTACTTAAGGTGAAGTCACATTTTATTTTATGTGGGTCCTTCAATCAGATGTTAAGCAGGAATCATTCAGCTCTTTGCACCCATTCCCCTGTCAGCACTTTCTTTGATTGATGTGAGCTGCTCATGAATTAAACGCACCTTACAATGCCATGTAACAAAGAAGTGCAGAAGACAAAGACCTGGAAATGAAGAGCCCGTAGACAAAACAGTAAATAGCAAAAAAGATTCTTGTTGCTTTCGGGCTGTTTACAAAGGCTGGTGAGTCATTTCATGTAAATAACAACAGGGTCTTCCCTTTATGACACACTGGGCTGGCAATGCATGTGTGCGAAAAAGGGAGGCCTCAGAAGTAATCAACCTGCAATGACAAACCAGCCAGTGTAAAAAAGAGGAGAACAACAGACATGTGATTTGCCATTTATTGTTTGATATGTTCTCTTCTTTTCTGGGGGAAGTTTCATCTACTTTAATTTGTAATGGAATACAGTCAGAGTTCAGCAAATATCAAACCGTTAGCTCCATCGTGAGCTGAGCCCTTAAATCATAGTGTAATATTGTTAAAAATAGAACACAAACAGCGGTGATAAACAATAATATTGCTAAAACCAATGCATTAAACTTGACGTTTGTATGCTTGGCAAAATACATTTAAGTTCCTGAATTACAAAGAAACCTTATTAATCCAGGAACTTAAGCCAGCTTTTAATGTCAACAATAGCAGTGAGAAGCTGTTGCTTTATTAATTAATTCCATTTTTTTCTCAATTTATGGTTAAGATCTTTTTTCTTAATCTTGGTTCCAGACCCCTTACTATATTAAGTACATTATAGAAAGTACATAGTTTTAATTCAAACATTGTAATGGTTGCTCTTGAAATTTTATGTTGCTTAGAATATCAAAGGACAAGAGTTTATAGTGTAATGTGTTGTTGGGTTAAGCAACCCTTCAAAACTCATTAATAATTCATGAACCAAACAGCCTATTAAAACATGCATAGATAAAACATCATGCGCACAAGCTTTAAACCCGATAAAACCCTCCTCATTATAATTCTTTAAATAAAGAATAGCAATGATGCCTGGCTTGTTTTTTCTTGAATGCTAATATCTCCCCCTCATATTCTAAACCTTTGTTCAGACTCCCAAGGGACACGCTTTTTGGGCGGTTCACAAAACTCGCAGCTCATGTTTTATCGGGTTTAAAAACAGTCGGCTATGCCTCGCGTTTTTAAACCCAATAAAACACTGCTGCTCGTTTTTTAAACAGTATTTCTCCTCCTGAGAACGAGATTTGTACATTTTTACTGTATGATGCCAGACAATTTGAATCGTCAATTGGTCCACTGCAGGGTCTCATGCCTTTTTGCAATCCAATGATGAGCTGCCATTGTTTTCTGTATCAAAGCCTGCAGATAAAACACCTGGTCCACTTAAAACTATATACCGTTATAGTTACCTCCAGTTAATCCCTCTTTCCATATCTGTCATAAACATTGCGTTTTTCCGCTGTAATTCAATCATACGATAACTTGATAAAAAGTACAAGGTAATTACTAACTGACAACAACACAACCTAAAATATTTTACAAATCCAAAAGAACACAAACTATATACTTAATAAAAATAAATTATGTCAACCTACTGAAATTCAGTTTCACCTTTCAGTTTCTTATTTTACTTGCACAAAGCTATGCACTGCTTGCAGCTATAAGTAAAAGCTAGTTGGGGTGAACAGTGCTTGCAAATGTATTCCAGATAAAAAGAAATTTACGAGTCATTGCTCTCAGAGCAAAGATTTAAGCTCATATCATCGAAGGTTACAAATATATACCGGTAACTACACATTCACATAAATAATAAGTTGGTTATTAGAATACTTTAGCTTGTCATTCTCAGCTTTTAGCACTTGACTGCACAGTATCCTTGTATATTTTAACTTGGAAAACATTAGCTATAGAACATAATTACACTATCATGGAGCTCTCGAAATTGCACCCGCATGCTACACAAGCATGCTTTTGTATAAAATATTAAATGACACCCAATTTTGACAATTATCAGTCTTAACAGTATGGCAGGACAATATTAATTAAAACACTTGAATGTACTTTAACCCTTCCATTCCCAAGATCAAAACGTTCATTCTCCTAACTAGTACCATAGATTTCTTTGTTGGGTGGTGATGAGAATTTGGTGCTCTATCAAGATCACACCTCTTAAGCTGATAATTATTTTCATTCTTAGTACCTGCCTGACTGACATTTCATTTAAATTGTGAGGAGAATTTACATACCAATCACTCTTGGGAGTCAAAGGATTAATGGCCTATCCCCCACTTGTCTCCTGTACTTCAGTGGTAGAGCATCCAAATCAGTAATCAAGTCGTAGATTCAACTCCCACAAAGGAGCACTTGAATTTTTTCCAAGTATCCTCAAGTCACCATTGAAAAAATGTCCTTATCTTTATATGTCAATCTATTATGAAATTATGGTTAGCGGCTTATGTCATTAGTGTTTCAAGTGGGGACTTACGGTCTGATAACACATCATACGCTTCTGATATCTGTTTGAAATTCTCCTCAGCCTCCTCTTTGTTGTTTGGATTTTTGTCTGGATGCCATTTCAAAGCTAATTTACGATATCTGTAAAAAGCAACAACAAAGATACCACAATTATTACAATTTTCACTTTACAAATGCTTTATGTACAATGATAGACAATTTTCTTCCGGTAAGATAATGGCCAGTTGAAAATAAACATAAAGAATGCATAAAGAATGAAAGGCTACAGTCAACATTCTGCAGCCGTTGTTCTTGTTAAAGCCCTATTAGAGAGGGAGGCTCAGGCTTCAACACATCTGTTCACTTTGCATTCTTAACAACAGAGAGAAAAATAGCATTTTAAAAAGTGATTTATTGCAAGAAAGCCTTAGCTTAATTTAATGAAATTGAAAGCAGCACAGGATTTATGAGTGCTCAAAAAATAATCTTGCCTGCATTTCTCACTGCATTTTACATTTAATAATGATTTTTATCAAAATACATGTACTTAACAAGAATTGTTGTTATTCGAAGAAGACGAAGTGAACATCGGTGAATAAAACCCAAGACGAAGTCAAGGTGTTTATTCACCAATATTCTATCTTAGAATAAATAAGCATGAGTAAATTTTTTCAAAGACAAACAAAATTGCACGAGCCCGTAGGGCAAGTGCAATTTGCAGTCTTTGAAAAAATTTACAGTGCTTATTTATTCCAAATTGCATGAGAAAAATCATGTGATTGCCTATTAATAATATACTGAAAAAATTTGAGACGGTTAAGCAGAAGAAATGCACGTGTATCACACAATCAGGGAAAATTTGCACCATCCAGGGGGTGTGCTTGATTTGAAAACAAAAGATTTAATTGGTTCTGACCAAACCTATTGTTTATTAGCCAATCATAATCCAGAATTTCGATGTCTAATTTCACTTGTATTACACTTTTTACACTGCGTTATACTTGAACTGCACTGCTCTCAGCCATCAGAATCGAATAATTGTTTCATTTATATTATTATATGAAAAATTTGCATTTTCTTTAAAACAATTAATTTCTTCATCTGTCACCTCAACAAAATGACTTGCGGCCATTTGAAAAAACCGCTTACATGATTACTGTGTAATCATCATCTCAAGTGCAACCAATCAGTGCAGAGAATTCTCAATAATCACCTTTGTAATTATACTAATTAATAATATTAATCATACTATTTAATAATAATAATTATTATTATTATTAAACAAACCTTATTGAATGGTTTAACATATAATACGAGCAACCTGTATTATATGTTAAACCATTCAATAAGGGATTTATTATTCCACTATTATGCCATTTTCTAGTATTTTGGCTTCTTCCTGACCGAAGGAGAATTGTATTGATAATTTGCATAATAAGACGCATGCAAATGATGAAAACAACACAGAGGAAACCATTCAAATGTCCTTTATTTGATTGGATAAACGAAATGACGAGTGACAAGCAATGACAAGCTACTAATTCCCAGGCTTTGCATCGTGTTGAAAACATTTTCTTTTATTGAAAAACTCTCATTCTGTCCGTATTTGCTCTGTTCTAAACCAGTCAAACCAGGACACTACAGTGTATTACCATCTCATGTTTTGCACATTCTCTGGCCAAATATGGTAAAATGGCATGATAGTGGAATAATAATCTTAGTATGTACCAAAACAGTGGGATAGCATTGACCACGCTCGCTGATTGGTTACTCAAACTCCCGATACCTTTGCTATTCACCTTTGAGCAATTTGTGTGGGAATTTTGCACCCGAGGAATTGTTGTATTCTTTGCAGAAATTTACTGACACTAAAATCATAGGGGGGTGTTTGTTGCTCTTTATCTCACTGTTTTAGTATATACTTTAAAGAAAACAACTAATTCACCTCGGTGTACTTCGCCTAGTGGTGGGTTATTTTACCTAGCTGGCTTAAATAGCACCACCCTCGACACCTCCACTTCAGTGAATAGTTGCTCATTATTAATCAATTATTCATTCTATCATGATTATAAATTTCTGCTCAGTGAAAAAATAATAGAGGAGACTCTCAGGTGGGATTTAAAAGGGGTTTTGTGATTAACTGAATGAAATGGAAGGGTCAAAGCAATGTACTTTCAGACCACTTCCTTTGAGGGCCTTTGAAAAGCTAGTGAAAGAAACTACACAAATACCTCTTACAGGTTGGCTTGGCTAAGCTTTGGACTTCCATGTGCGAAGTAAATTAACTGAGGAGTGAGGAGAAAGTTCTGCTTTTGTAATTTTCTAGATGCAAACTAGTACATGTATGTGTAGAATGTCAAGTGCATTGTATTCTTGGATAGGTCCTGTGTGTGAGATGTTATAAGACCAACATGCTATCTGGAAAGAGTATAGGACACAGAATTTCCAGTGGTGTGGTGTGTGGCCTACTGTATTCTCTCCAGCAACATTTTCTTGGTGTAAAATTTTTCAAACCAGACTGAGTTCAATTTGGTGTATATTCATTTTCATGGTTTGAAACAAAGGAAAATCAAAATCAAACTCAGGTTTAAATTTTATGAAATATCCATTTAATCGTAACAATTACAAAGTTCTTGAATCTGAATGGTTATCAATAGCCCTGATTTCTGCAATAATAGGACAGTTTGTAATTGGACACCTTGTACATGTAATTGGACAGTCATATGTGTCATCAAGCGGGCACTAGTTGTACTTGAATCAGTTATCTTTTTCCAGAGCTATTAAAAAAATTAACAAAAGGTGAGCGTGTTAAGCTATAAAAATTTTATCACCATCATTTTCTTGTATTTTGTAATAGTTACAATCATTATTATTGATAATACTAAATAGGACTTTTCCAAATGGTCTGGATAGCACAAGTTTTACTAAGTAATAATATTTTTAAAAATACAACCACACCTTTGAGTTTAAGGAACATGTTTTGCATAAAGCGGCATATACATAATTCGTATATACATGTACATGTATGTAAAAAGTTAAACGATTCAAAGTAACACATTTATTACACAAAACAAAAGAGAAGATTTTTTTTCCTGGCAAGGAAGCTCAAAATAATCCATAGGGGGCTTATTACTATGAGCTCCCTCCCGAACTTACGACTATAAATGAAATGCAAGAGTGGCGAAATTAGCTTTAGATTGAATTACAAGCTAAGATAAAAAAGCAAGCAGAACAAGACATGCTAAACATTCAAAAGGCAGCAAAAATAAATGACTAAATAGATGTCTATATGATTGTGGAGAATCAGCTAAGGAGAAATGTCAAAGATTTAAAAGTAGAGATAGTGGCAGCACATTGTACAATGTATACTTTGGTTTACGGAATTGAAATGTCTTGGCCCTTTTTATTTAAAGCAGAACTTCTAACATTCGTTCGGAAAGGAAATTAGTAGAAAGTATTGGAAAAGGCCATTTCCGTGATCATGTCTGCCTTCTCTTCATAGCGCTAGTCTATGTGCAAAGTTTATGTGATGGTACTTAGTTCTTACATCTGAATGAAAACTAATTTTCATGTTAACAAAAAATTCGCACTTAGACTCGCTTTGAAGAGGAGGCAGACGTGATGAGACAGCAATGTTGGTGTACAAAACAATAGAAAATGGTTCCACAAGGTTTTGCATGATAATAGAGTCAAATTCCCAAAATACATTTTACAGCATTGTTCTGTTCACCAACATGCCGGCCGTGACGTCCGATGAAAACCCTCAATTTCTAGTATTATATGATTGAATATGATTTATTTAGTTATTGAAAACATCTCCTTGAATACGTCAGGAAGAAAGCCTATTTTATAAAAGTACGGTACATAAACTTTCTGATTTGAAACAAGTAAATATTGGAAACTTAAGTATTTGAAGCTCTTAAAATGCAGGATCAGTATGAGCATCAAATGGCTTTTTGGAGATGAAACGAATACCGGTAACTATTTTCTGAAGTTATAACAATACGATTCAAGTTGGTAGGATAAGTTGATGCCCACACTGAAACAAAATATACGAGATAAGGATAAACTAAGCTATATAAAAGGGTACTACGCATCTTGAACTAAATTTCTGGGTTTAAGCCAATTTATAGTATTTGCAAAATTTTTATTTTGTTTTGGTTAAAAAACTCAGTGGCTGGTCATGTGTGTGTGGTAATGATAATACCAACTTTATTTATTCACTTCAATGAAAGGGAAGGATAACAGAGGTATCTGTATCTGCACGCAGCTGGATGTAATTGACTGGAAGTCGATTTTGATGAGAGAGGAAAACCAGAGTACCCAGGGAAAAACCCTCAGAGTAAGATTAGGATTGAATGAAACTCAGCCCACATAATTATGTCCTCAGGGCCAAAGGTTGAACCCGGCTCGCACAGGTGGAAGGCATGGTTGATAACCGCTAAGCCGCCCTGACTTCCCTAAGGATTAGGCTCTATAGGTGCCATGGTAGGTAACTTTGATAAGCTCTTGTTGAGAACTGGAAAGAGTGTCTGAAACACCACAACACAAGACTGTGTTTCACTGGACATTTTTATGGAAGGCAAAGATAAGGTGATTAGTGACTTACTCCTTTGGGAGCCAAAACAAAGGAAGAAACAACATGGGGGGCGGATCAGCCATCTCGATCAACTGATATGATAGACTCCAGCCTTGAAAATCATGGTGAGAGGTGAAAGGAAAGTCAGGGCAGACGGAGAGGGAATGGGTGGCAAACTACAGTAATTATTGGAGTTTGTTGTTGACTTGGGTATAAACCCTTTATATCCACTCACACTTTCATCATTTGACTAAATATCTGCCCAGTCCCCCCCCCCTGTCACAGTGGTGACAATAAAAAGGGAAATTGGGGGGGGGGGGGGGGGACAGGCATTGTGGTAAGAACTAAAAGGTGGGCAGACATTCATTGTGGGAAGCATGAAAGGGGACCTAAGCGGGGGAAAGTTATTTGTTTTTGCATACAGTCCTAATATGTCATTTAGAGCCTCAACCTGTCTTGATAAAATACATTGGTGAGACAGGTTAGACGAAAGGTGTAATCCGTGGACCTTGCCCAGAGGAAGGGGCTGAGGCTGGCGATAGGCCCCCTTTTTGTCTTCCTTGGTGTCTAAGACCTCTTCCCCCTCCACTCACACTTCCTCAGCACGCTAAAACCAAAAAAAAATAGGTACGCATTGCGTATGTGTGGTAGTGCAGTAACACAGTGCTGTATTATTGTCAACTGAGCTGCGTTTTGTCTTCCAGGAGATTCAATTTAACTTTGCGTAATATGTAGCTCTAATAGTATATCATTAAAGTGCCATGGTAGATGCGGTATCAGTGCACTACCACAAAAAGATATGCTATCATTTCATTTAATTGTATGCAGTCCCCATTAGTAGAGCACTTGTGCTTCAGTTAAGGCCTTTCGTGCGAAATGGTCGCGTCTCAAAATAGCCCCTTGACATTTAGAGTAACCACACCTTTTGTGACTTAATGCATGCGGTATCAGTTAAGTAACTTTACTTCAATGTTAAGAAATCTTCTGTTTTGTAAGTAGAATATCGGATGGGTTTGCAGCGTCTTGTAGAGTGTGTAATGTAAGTATTGTCTTGTATGTAATGTGAGTTGAGTATTGTTTTAGTGTATTAGTGTAAGTAGAAAGTAATAGTATAAATAATAATAATAATAATAATAATAATAATAATAATAATAATAATAATAATAATAATATAAGAGCATAATAATATAAAGAGCATCATTATGAGGTCTGTTATTATTATTATCATTAGTAATTATCGTAGACATTGTGGTATTGTTTCCCTCCAACATTACAGGAAATTTTCAGCACACCCAAAAGAAGCAAACATGAAACACCATCTTTATCAATGACCCCTGAGAATCATACTGAGCAGTGTAATCAAACTGAGGGATCTGTTGAACTGCTGTCAAGGAGACAACGTCTACTCAAAACAATCCAGCAAAAGGAAGACTCGTTGAGAAAGCTGAGGCTGGTGCAGATGTATAGAAATAAGGTACTCTACTGTCACATTAAGTGAATCATTATGCAGTCTTGGTCAATAGCGTAGGACACCTTAAACTTCTTCTACCTAACGTTTAGTTCTAATCATTCATCAATGCCTACCTCTTGCCTTATCTTGGAAGTACAATGAAGGGTAATGGTAAGCTGTCCCTAGAGATATACCGGTATGTAATCTATCAAATTAGGAGAGCTGCTACTGCCTATAACAGATTGTGCGCTACCGTCAGCAAGATGACTGAGATGTAAAGTAGTGCTGTGTATGAAGAGAAACTTCTTTCTGCCTTTTATTCTTGAGAAGTATATTACAGGTGCTACTTGAAAGAGTGAGTGAGAAACGAGATACTATAATTAATTTTCTTTGCTCATTTTTTGGCACACAGAATGACCTTTCTCAGCTCCAAGCTTTGATTGACAAGTGGCGGGCTGTCAGCCAGGATGCTGCTGAAAGACTGTTGGACAAAATCAAAGCAGATCCTTTGCCTACAATGGGCCAACTCTTGGCAAAGCTTCAAGTTAGTAAGGAACTTATCCAATATTCCGAGGAAGATGAAGCATTCTACTGAACTTTACTAAGCTGTAGGTAAATATTAAACAAGGTGGAATGTCGTCATTCATCGGATACATCTTGTTGAAACCTGTTATTAACCCAGTCACCCTTGAAGCGACTCCTATTGATGAGTAAAACTGTCTGATGTTAGACAGAGTAACATTTTGTGGCGTTAGACAGAGAAAAATCTCACTCTGAGGATTAAAAGGGTTAAAGGGGACATAGTTCATGTCTATGAGTGGACCTGGATGTCGTTTAACAATTAGACCCGTAGCCCGAAAGGGACAGAAAAGGCAATAACAAAGTTAGCAAATGCAAGTTTGAAGAAATATTTATTTGGGAATAAAACGAAAGAAAGCGTCACGCTTTTCGCTACTCGAGGACTATTACTAATAGTCCTCTAGTAGCGTAGCCAATCAAAATGCAGGATTTGCATTAGTCCACTAGTTGGGTGATATTAATAATCGATAGTTACATGTATAAAAACAAAAGATGCATTATACATGTAAGGATATAATTCTACGTTCCTTTCTGCTAGTATTGGGGAATGCAGACATTCTTTACTGGGTATCTGTAATGAACACAGGTTCATACAACATTTCAAAATAATTTTCAAATTAGTTTACTTCTTCCTTATATTTGAGAAAAGTGGCGTGGTACTCTATCTTACAGGCCATTAGATTTTGTGTATGATACTGAGAAGGATGCTCAGAGGTTGTGTTTATAAAGTAGGTTGAGGTCTTCGTGCCTAACACTGACAGCAAAAGAACCCACTAACCTGGCTTTAATAGAGACACTTCATACAATGCTTGCCCGGTCATTGTACCACATGCTACCATCTTTTAAGGTCATAAGGATGTTGCTTTAGGTAGTTGGCCAATAGATAAATTGAAGCTCCTGTTGCAGAGAAGGTTGTTTTGAGGTGGTGCAGCCTAAGGCTCTGGCACCTTGATAATCACCACAGCTAAAGAAAAACTCTTAAATTACACACTCACAAAATACTCTGGGAAAGGTTACATCCCCTTATTTTGACTGACTTCAAGTGTTCGCTTAAATGAGGTGCATGACAAGGCTTTCAGAAATAGCTTTAACTTTAACTTTAATCAACGTAATTGCCACTAGCGTATACAAATGCTAATAACGACGTTGAGATACATGTCGTGCGCAACACGCAGGCATTTGGTTGTGGTATTGCGAAGTCGCTTGTATTTAGTAAGGTGGACGGCTTTGCCGCTATGCCGGGCCTTCTTGTACGCTCTGTCGCGTTTGTTCATTAGACAATTTTTTACAGAGGTGCTGACCCAGGGAATTCGACGCATCCCTCGGTATTTTATGTGGTACAAATCTTTTGTCGCTACAACAAGTTGCAAAAATACTGGAGACACTTCACCTTCTTGGGCGTTATTAATTTACCTATTATCTCTCACACTGTCCGCGAAAAAAAATTGTCGCGACGCTATTTTTTGTATAGGGTCAAACTTTTTATCATATTAAAGGTAATTGATTGAGTTATTTGAATAAAGTTTTAGTTTGTTGGTGTTTAATATTGCCTTTAAGTTTTAAGGCGTCAAACTCAGAACGACTGAGTCTGCTTGCAGAAGCTCCTGCCCCTTCGCTTTATGCGAAAACAACCGCACTTTGCTGCATCTTGGAAATATCACACATCGAAGTCGAAAGTCATACTGTAGTTCGGGCAGAAACAGTGCCATAAAATCAGTCTCCGAAGACAAACGAAAAATTCCTCACACGGTATTTAGGGTAGTACAATCATCTATTAGAACTGAAAATTTGGAAGCGATATATCACGCATGGAAGTCGAAACTCATACTGTAATTCGGGCAGAAACAGTGCCATAAAATCAGTCTCCGAAGACAAACGAAAAAATCCTCACACGGTATTTGGGGTAGTACAATCATCTATTAGAACTGAAAATTTGGAAGCGATATCTCAAACCCGTCGGGACAGGAGGTCCGACAAGTTATGACTTAGCCGTCAAAATAAAGCCCTAGAAAACCGAGCTTAAAGATTTCGCTTGTAGTTCACGGTGTGCGCGCGCAGCTTATGGCGGGAAACAAGGAAAAGCTGTTTTGAAATTAAATTTTCAGAATTTTTTTTCTGGGAAAATACACTTCACATTTACCTTTACCAAGACCTTAATTAATAACATAGCATAACTCGATAGCAAACTGCCTTTACATGCATACAGTCGAATCTCGATTATCGCAATTTTGTCATGAATATTGATTAGTCATGATCAAGATCCGTAGCCATATTTCTTTTAAAACTACAGCGTTGAAAAGTGAAGTAATGGCGAGTTTGTTTCGCTTTCAAAATCAAAAGCAGCGCTCGCATGCGTCGTAACTAATGAAGAACTTACGAATGAGTTCTGTTTGGCTTAGAGTTGCTTTGTTGCAAAAATGGACATGCTACACAGCGTCCTGAATGTTTATTCACGATCATCACGTCCTTGAAGTTTAAGGGATCCGTTCTTTCGATAAAAGATAAACAATCTATAATCTTGTGATTAGAAAAGGAGAAAAGGAACCAATTTGTAAGCTGAATATGGCGTTAGTAAGCAGCAGATATCTAATATCCACACGAACAAGGAAAAGATCATGAAGTTTGTCGACAACTGAGAGACCAGCGAAGGACTGAAGCGTAAATCGCTGAATAAAGCCAATGTAAAAAACATTTTTTCATTAATCGTTAATACACTTGGGTACAGGTATCACAACGCAAGTGACTATGTAGACCATATTGTTTTCCAAACGATTTGCAAATGTTTTGTTTCGCGATTAAATGTCGCTTTCTTAATTTAATCAGTTTTGTTTTCTCATTAATATTCATATTGTCGATTATCCGGACTATTTCATCTAGTCCCAACGAGTCCGGATAATCGAGATTCAACTGTACTACTGCTCTTTTTCTCATGATACCATTTGAAAGGACAACTCCATCCTTTCTTGAAGTGGTAATAAAAAAATTTCATATGGTAAAAAGGTTATGTACACGGGGCTAGAAGGGCACTTCCAGCTAAAATAGTCCTTGAAGTCTATCCTAGTAAAAGGGTGCATTGGAATAACATTGTATTCACCTGCCTTCCAACCCTAAGGTCCCGGGTTCCATTCCCGGTTCTGCCGAGACTGGAATATTTGGCGACCTTCTTTCCCGCTAAAAGTTCACTCAGCTTTCCATCCTCCGAGGTCGGTAAAATGAGTACCAGCATGCATGGACTGCTTAGAAGCGGCTGCAATTTGCGCCTGTATATGCCATGGAGAAACAAAAACCACAGGTACTATTTCCATTTTTTGCTTTTCTTTAATATAATAAATAGAAGCTGGGCATATGTGTGTTCTTGTAATGAATGCATGTATTTACACCAAACTTGAACTGGCAGTTTATAAATGTTGAATATATGAATTGATTGAGCTGACCCAATAATAAACATTCAACAGGTCATACTATTATCAAAAGATTGACGAGAGTCTTTTGGTATATTGATCCCCACCAAGTTTGCTGGTCAAGGCATAAAATTTACCAGGAATTGTGACATTGCTTTATGACACAGACAGGTTCAGAGGGTTTCACCAAACCTTCGCTGGGTAAGTACCGTTGTTAAACTAAATTGCATATTTGCGTGGATTGGTGAAACTTGTTAGAAAAGGAAACTTTCTTCCAGCTTATACTTTTTGCACTTCTATAGTGTATTTTTAGTTTTGAATGCTAGAATTAACTCAGTTAAAATGAATGCTTCGTTCTTGTCCTACACTGTAGCTAGAATCTAAAGCTTCTAATATCTACTGCGTAAGTAAATGCGTGCAGGAAAAACCGTGCGCCAACTAACATGGAGTACAATAATACTCTGGACATGCAGCCTTCTATCCACTGCATGGATAATACTATACCCAGCCTTTGCACACATGAGGTCTGCTTCTTTGGATTTTACCCCTAGGAAGGCCCATGCTATTGCAAATTAATAACTATTACAAATTGTAACGATCAAAATAGTTTCGGCAAATCTGATGATTCACATTATGGCCAAGACTAATGATGGTAATTTTATATTCAAAATACCTGTTATGACCAAAGGGATCACCGGAGAGTGCGCCATTCCCGAAAAAAACTTGTCGTGAAGCCAAACCCAGGAAAGGCTAACTTCCAAAGGGGTCTTGCGGCCTCATCCCCGTGATGGCCACTGGTTCTGTTATTTCCTATTAAGTATGAAATGGAGCTACCAAGTAACACTTCAAGTAACACTTCAAGTAACTGATCAGGGATGGCACTAGGATTTTTCAATCTGGGTCCTGGAACCCGCATGTTCGGGCCAAAATATGTGGGTCCGCAAGCATTTTTTGGGGGTCCCAAAATCTGGGTGATCCCTCGGCGGAGGGGAGAAATAGAGTATGTTTTAAATTTATGAGGAAAAAAAAGTAACCAACTTGGAATTAATATTGACGCAATATGCATAGGACCAGCCGACAAAGGCTTTTCTAAGAGACGTTACATTCATTTCCCAGACAAGCAACTCTGTTTGAATGAAAGAGCACCCTTTCCAAGGGTTTACGCATCACTGGTTTTCCTCCCTTGAGGAGCAACGAACAGTGACGTCTTTTGCTATATATTTGCATTCAGTGACATTGCCAGAGTACATTCCTCTGAAGAAGACCGCGCAGAAGGCGGTCGGAAAATTTAGTTTTTAACCTTATTAGCTGTTTTAAACCCCATTTCTTAGAACTTCAATTATGATCACAGATCGCTCCAACAGTTTTACAAACAACAGAATATACTGGAACAAATCAAAGCAAGTTGTGTGAGTTATTTAAGTCAGTGCCTTGCATCCTGGGACGCATTAAAATTTCGATCATGCATTTTTTGGATTTTATTTGCGTAAAAATGCACGATTTCTGCGTTAACGCGATCCCTGACTGTATATCACATAATATAACCGTGACAAATGAGGATTTGTATGGAGCGGAGTTTACACACTCCACAAGAGACCAAAACCTACTCAACTACCGTAACATTAAACATGAAGCATAAAACATGACCTTACCAAAGAAGCTACCAAATAACGAGTCATTTTGGAAAAAATCCCTGTTTCAAGAGGAAAATAAAACATGTTTAGTTTATTTTCAGAGTTTGACTAGCCAACACAACTACTAAAACTCCATACTATAGTTAGTGGTAGTAGTAGTGGTAGTAGTAGTGGTAGTAGTAGTAGTAGTAGTAGTGGTAGTGGTAGTGGTAGTGGTAGTGGTAGTGGTAGTGGTAGTGGTGGTGGTAGTGGTAGTGGTAGTATTAGTCATAGTGGTAGTCGTAGTCGTCGTAGTAGTAGTAGTAGTAGTAGTAGTAGTAGTAGTAGTAGTAGTAGTAGTGGTAGCGGTAGTAGCAGTAGTAGTAGCAGCAGTAGTTGTTGTTGTTGTTGTTGTTTATGTGTGTATTAGTAGCAGTATTAAAATTAAGTGTTATTGTACACATTAACAAATACCGGGTAAACCTCACCTGAAAATTTCCTCTGGATCACGGAAATGAAAATCATGAAATCCTCCAAAAGCTGGACCACCAGAGCCACCACCAACTCCTATTAAATATTTAAAAGTTCAGGGTTAGCAGCTACTTAAGGTGAAGTCACATTTTATTTTATGTGGGTCCTTCAATCAGATGTTAAGCAGGAATCATTCAGCTCTTTGCACCCATTCCCCTGTCAGCACTTTCTTTGATTGATGTGAGCTGCTCATGAATTAAACGCACCTTACAATGCCATGTAACAAAGAAGTGCAGAAGACAAAGACCTGGAAATGAAGAGCCCGTAGACAAAACAGTAAATAGCAAAAAAGATTCTTGTTGCTTTCGGGCTGTTTACAAAGGCTGGTGAGTCATTTCATGTAAATAACAACAGGGTCTTCCCTTTATGACACACTGGGCTGGCAATGCATGTGTGCGAAAAAGGGAGGCCTCAGAAGTAATCAACCTGCAATGACAAACCAGCCAGTGTAAAAAAGAGGAGAACAACAGACATGTGATTTGCCATTTATTGTTTGATATGTTCTCTTCTTTTCTGGGGGAAGTTTCATCTACTTTAATTTGTAATGGAATACAGTCAGAGTTCAGCAAATATCAAACCGTTAGCTCCATCGTGAGCTGAGCCCTTAAATCATAGTGTAATATTGTTAAAAATAGAACACAAACAGCGGTGATAAACAATAATATTGCTAAAACCAATGCATTAAACTTGACGTTTGTATGCTTGGCAAAATACATTTAAGTTCCTGAATTACAAAGAAACCTTATTAATCCAGGAACTTAAGCCAGCTTTTAATGTCAACAATAGCAGTGAGAAGCTGTTGCTTTATTAATTAATTCCATTTTTTTCTCAATTTTATGGTTAGATCTTTTTTCTTAATCTTGGTTCCAGACCCCTTACTATATTAAGTACATTATAGAAAGTACATAGTTTTAATTCAAACATTGTAATGGTTGCTCTTGAAATTTTATGTTGCTTAGAATATCAAAGGACAAGAGTTTATAGTGTAATGTGTTGTTGGGTTAAGCAACCCTTCAAAACTCATTAATAATTCATGAACCAAACAGCCTATTAAAACATGCATAGATAAAACATCATGCGCACAAGCTTTAAACCCGATAAAACCCTCCTCATTATAATTCTTTAAATAAAGAATAGCAATGATGCCTGGCTTGTTTTTTCTTGAATGCTAATATCTCCCCCTCATATTCTAAACCTTTGTTCAGACTCCCAAGGGACACGCTTTTTGGGCGGTTCACAAAACTCGCAGCTCATGTTTTATCGGGTTTAAAAACAGTCGGCTATGCCTCGCGTTTTTAAACCCAATAAAACACTGCTGCTCGTTTTTTAAACAGTATTTCTCCTCCTGAGAACGAGATTTGTACATTTTTACTGTATGATGCCAGACAATTTGAATCGTCAATTGGTCCACTGCAGGGTCTCATGCCTTTTTGCAATCCAATGATGAGCTGCCATTGTTTTCTGTATCAAAGCCTGCAGATAAAACACCTGGTCCACTTAAAAACTATATACCGTTATAGTTACCTCCAGTTAATCCCTCTTTTCCATATCTGTCATAAACATTGCGTTTTTCCGCTGTAATTCAATCATACGATAACTTGATAAAAAGTACAAGGTAATTTACTAACTGACAACAACACAACCTAAAATATTTTACAAATCCAAAAGAACACAAACTATATACTTAATAAAAATAAATTATGTCAACCTACTGAAATTCAGTTTCACCTTTCAGTTTCTTATTTTACTTGCACAAAGCTATGCACTGCTTGCAGCTATAAGTAAAAGCTAGTTGGGGTGAACAGTGCTTGCAAATGTATTCCAGATAAAAAGAAATTTACGAGTCATTGCTCTCAGAGCAAAGATTTAAGCTCATATCATCGAAGGTTACAAATATATACCGGTAACTACACATTCACATAAATAATAAGTTGGTTATTAGAATACTTTAGCTTGTCATTCTCAGCTTTTAGCACTTGACTGCACAGTATCCTTGTATATTTTAACTTGGAAAACATTAGCTATAGAACATAATTACACTATCATGGAGCTCTCGAAATTGCACCCGCATGCTACACAAGCATGCTTTTGTATAAAATATTAATGACACCCAATTTTGACAATTATCAGTCTTAACAGTATGGCAGGACAATATTAATTAAAACACTTGAATGTACTTTAACCCTTCCATTCCCAAGATCAAAACGTTCATTCTCCTAACTAGTACCATAGATTTCTTTGTTGGGTGGTGATGAGAATTTGGTGCTCTATCAAGATCACACCTCTTAAGCTGATAATTATTTTCATTCTTAGTACCTGCCTGACTGACATTTCATTTAAATTGTGAGGAGAATTTACATACCAATCACTCTTGGGAGTCAAAGGATTAATGGCCTATCCCCCACTTGTCTCCTGTACTTCAGTGGTAGAGCATCCAAATCAGTAATCAAGTCGTAGATTCAACTCCCACAAAGGAGCACTTGAATTTTTTCCAAGTATCCTCAAGTCACCATTGAAAAAAATGTCCTTATCTTTATATGTCAATCTATTATGAAATTATGGTTAGCGGCTTATGTCATTAGTGTTTCAAGTGGGGACTTACGGTCTGATAACACATCATACGCTTCTGATATCTGTTTGAAATTCTCCTCAGCCTCCTCTTTGTTGTTTGGATTTTTGTCTGGATGCCATTTCAAAGCTAATTTACGATATCTGTAAAAAGCAACAACAAAGATACCACAATTATTACAATTTTCACTTTACAAATGCTTTATGTACAATGATAGACAATTTTCTTCCGGTAAGATAATGGCCAGTTGAAAATAAACATAAAGAATGCATAAAGAATGAAAGGCTACAGTCAACATTCTGCAGCCGTTGTTCTTGTTAAAGCCCTATTAGAGAGGGAGGCTCAGGCTTCAACACATCTGTTCACTTTGCATTCTTAACAACAGAGAGAAAAATAGCATTTTAAAAAGTGATTTATTGCAAGAAAGCCTTAGCTTAATTTAATGAAATTGAAAGCAGCACAGGATTTATGAGTGCTCAAAAAATAATCTTGCCTGCATTTCTCACTGCATTTTACATTTAATAATGATTTTTATCAAAATACATGTACTTAACAAGAATTGTTGTTATTCGAAGAAGACGAAGTGAACATCGGTGAATAAAACCCAAGACGAAGTCAAGGTGTTTATTCACCAATATTCTATCTTAGAATAAATAAGCATGAGTAAATTTTTTCAAAGACAAACAAAATTGCACGAGCCCGTAGGGCAAGTGCAATTTGCAGTCTTTGAAAAAATTTACAGTGCTTATTTATTCCAAATTGCATGAGAAAAATCATGTGATTGCCTATTAATAATATACTGAAAAAATTTGAGACGGTTAAGCAGAAGAAATGCACGTGTATCACACAATCAGGGAAAATTTGCACCATCCAGGGGGTGTGCTTGATTTGAAAACAAAAGATTTAATTGGTTCTGACCAAACCCTATTGTTTATTAGCCAATCATAATCCAGAATTTCGATGTCTAATTTCACTTGTATTACACTTTTTACACTGCGTTATACTTGAACTGCACTGCTCTCAGCCAATCAGAATCGAATAATTGTTTCATTTATATTATTATATGAAAAATTTGCATTTTCTTTAAAACAATTAATTTCTTCATCTGTCACCTCAACAAAATGACTTGCGGCCATTTTGAAAAAACCGCTTACATGATTACTGTGTAATCATCATCTCAAGTGCAACCAATCAGTGCAGAGAATTCTCAATAATCACCTTTGTAATTATACTAATTAATAATATTAATCATACTATTTAATAATAATAATTATTATTATTATTAAACAAACCTTATTGAATGGTTTAACATATAATACGAGCAACCTGTATTATATGTTAAACCATTCAATAAGGGATTTATTATTCCACTATTATGCCATTTTCTAGTATTTTGGCTTCTTCCTGACCGAAGGAGAATTGTATTGATAATTTGCATAATAAGACGCATGCAAATGATGAAAACAACACAGAGGAAACCATTCAAATGTCCTTTATTTGATTGGATAAACGAAATGACGAGTGACAAGCAATGACAAGCTACTAATTCCCAGGCTTTGCATCGTGTTGAAAACATTTTCTTTTATTGAAAAACTCTCATTCTGTCCGTATTTGCTCTGTTCTAAACCAGTCAAACCAGGACACTACAGTGTATTACCATCTCATGTTTTGCACATTCTCTGGACCAAATATGGTAAAATGGCATGATAGTGGAATAATAAATATTAGTATGTACCAAAACAGTGGATAGCATTGACCACGCTCGCTGATTGGTTACTCAAACTCCCGATACCTTTGCTATTCACCTTTGAGCAATTTGTGTGGAATTTGCACCCGAGAATGTTGTATTCTTTGCAGAAATTAATGAACTAAAATCATTGTTTGTGCTCTTTTATCTCACTGTTTTAGTATATACTAAAACAACTATTCACCTCGGTGTCTTCGCCTAGTGGTGGGTATTTACCTAGCTGCTTAAATATCCACCACTCGCCACCTCCACTTCAGTGAATAGTTGCTAATTATTAATCAATTATTCATTCTATCATGATTATAAAATTTCTGCTCAGTGAAAAAATAATAAAGAACTTTGAACATATCGTTCTTTGAGGGGGTTGGAGCACAAGAGTTACAGGGAACTTGGCAATATTATTGTTCTCAAACTGTTGGTTCTTTTTCACAGTATCTGAGTATGACACTAACAACATTAACATGTCCCCAGGGGGTGAGATATCCAGTCAAGTAATGATGGTTACCAAGAATGACTGCAATATAGATTGTGAACAAATGTTTTTAACTTCATGTGAGAATAGTTTTCTCACTTTTTCATCAAGAAACGAAGGTTTGCAGCGTGAGGTTTTCAATATTTCAAAAACGGAAGTTACAAATATTTCAAAAGAGCCCTTTAGTGCCAAAGGCAATATAATTAAAACAATCAAAGAACGACCCACAAAGTAAATAACTTGAGCCAATAGCTTGAGCCTGCTACAAATACAAAAAATTTAAAACGCAAAAATAAACTGTTTTCTAATATTCCCAGCATTCAAAACATGTTTACACCATTTTAATTTAGGAGTAATTAAACTTAATTGAAGCTTCTTCCAAAAATTTGGCAATTAAGCCATCTGCACACGAAGACTGCCCGGTTTAGTATTAAAAAGCACGAGTGCAAAGCAATAGCGTACATCAAAAGAAAGTGTTTGCAAATGCTTACTTGTGAATCGGAAGGAAACGATACTAGTCCTGTACGTATTTTAAGCATAAGTCTCATGACAAAATTATGCGCAAGCTGGATTTTATTAATGCGCTCAGAATCCAAGACATTACACTTAACCTTGCCAAGCAGACAACGATGATATCGCCTTGCGTGTGCAGCCTGCATAAACGAGCTACATCATTTCTCTCCGAAGACCAGACATGATTTTGATTGTGACGTGAACGGAATATATAAGCTTACAAACAAGAATAATAAACAAAGTCTTCAACACCAGAGACAAAAACTTACGCTTTTTTAATATCTTGGTCAGTTGCATTCTTTGGTACGTCCAAGATTTCGTAATAATCAGACATTATCTCCTTAAAAATTAGGTTGAAGAGTCACAATGCAAGGACAAGGGCATCTAGCACCAATGCTTCCTTTCGTTTTCAGTTTTTCAGGAACAAAGCCTCTAACTGGCGTCCGAAGTTTTACGAAAGTCCACGAAGTTTCCCGAGTAGTTGTCGTCACTATGGCAACTTGACTTACCAACAGGGACTGGAACTAGAAATACAGAGGATCACCAAATATGGTGCAATTACAACTTGTTATTACGTTTAATTAAATAATACGTAATTAACTTAGCATAAGTAGTGACCTCACAAAACATTTATCATCATTTTTTACTTGATCGGTACAACAGCGTTTGCTTTACAGTGTGCGGTTTTGTACTCTTGGAATAATGTGGGGAAAGCTAAGCATTTTGGCCGTTCTGGTGCTTTTGTCGCCCTTTGCGGAAGCTAAACACAAGTGTGACAAGAAATGCGATTGCAGTAAGGACTTTGCTGTTGTGAAATGTCACAACATGGAAAAATTTCCGGTGTTTGACTTCGCGTCGAAAGTGAAGACTCTGTGAGTAATTAATGTCTTAAGCACAGAGAAAATTGCACGCAAAGGGGGAAAGCCAAAGAGCTGAAAAATGTGTTAGACACGGCAAAAGGAATGAAGGTTGAAGCCCTTCTTATGGAACTTGGAACTTATACTCCCAAATAGCTGGGGTAACACTGGGAGATAGTGACTTTAAACGAGTGTCGTGAAATCAAACCCAAAGTAATTCCTTAGCCAATTGAAATGAGCGCAAAAGAGTGTTACTAACCAAAACAAGTTCAAAGTACAAAGAGGGCGGGAAAATGGGCGCGCAAGGCACAATTGGTTTTGCTGTTGCTTCTCATTGGTTGAAATATATGCGCGAGAATTTTAAACCAATCACTAGGCTTATTATTCACAATCAGATGAAAACAGTATTTTTTTTCTATGTGAATGCAATGCTATCTCAAAAGGGATTTTCGCGCGCTATACTTTTCAAAATTTTCTTCCCAAATGAGTGACTGATAAGCCGTGGCCAAAATCATTATGGTAAAATATGAGGCTGTGGGATTTAAAAGACGCGCGCGCTTGAAATAAAATGTGACAAAAGGGAATGGGAAATGTTTTGGGGTCGCGATTAGATTTTTATTTTCTAGCAACACTTTTGATGAATTTACAGTGCTGTTTCAAACATGTGTGTTTTGCTGTTGACAGGGATTTGACCCAAGGACGAATAAAGATTATTCGTCAAAAAGAAGTAAAAGCATACAAGAATCTTGAGAACCTGTAAGCGAATATTGCAATCATTGATTTTCACCGCGTTGTTTAATTTTATCTTGTTTTATTTCTCAGATTCTTAAATAATTTTTAAACCACCCGGTCTTAAAAATGCCTGTATTTTCGTCTTGTTCTTCTTTTGACTAAAGCTCTGATTTCCAAAGAAGTATCAAACAAGTGACCGTGTTTCTTTGTTATTGTTAGGTTCATTGCTGACAACCCGTTGGACTGCAGTCATCCGTCGACTGCCATCATTTTGAAACACTTCCAAAAAGGAAACACTCAACTGAAATCATTTGATGGACACAAGATCAAATGCCAAGGAAAACTGCTTCCCAAGGCAGCGGCTCATATAGTTGCACGTAAGTACTTCATATATTTTTATAATACAATGAGAGTTCATGAAGGAAACCGAACAATTGATCGACGTATACAATTTGCTTGTTTCGCTTACAAAGCAAGATAAACTGATAATGAACTCGAACGGGGAATGCTGACATTAAACAAGTAGTTTTTAATACGGAATTCAGCAGTATGACCAAAAGTCTGCAACTGCTATTTCTCTCCTTAGGGCTATCGTTTTATCATGCCGCCTGAGTTAAAAACAGCTTATAGCCCGCAAAATACTGTGCTTCTTTGCCAATCGGCGCCCAAAACTCTAAAAAGTATCAAGCTCTAAAGTAACTCGAAATGTTGGTGCCCTTTATTCGCGCCCAGTTAATAGTGGGAAAATGTGATACAACAGTAGAGCTCATAATTCAGTGTAAGCACTACAAAGAGCCACAAAGATGTTCCATGGTTCCATGTACATGCCGTGTAAATTTTTTTATTCACCGAGGCCTCTGCATCAGTTGTTAACTTGTATCCCATGATTCCGTTCCAGCTCCTCTCGTGGTCCACCATGGAACGCCCTACGCCGGGTGGTCTGGTGTCTTCTATCATCACGGACAGCACAATTATGGCTCTTTAAATCGTGGTGTTGCGGTGGGATTTGGATTCCTAATAATCATGATCATGACTGTCGTGTTTGGTGCCTGCTGGGTGGTAGTAAGCAAGACACGAAGAACTTGCAGGTAAACGAGATTCATTTACATGACCATTTCTTAGGTTGCACATTCTTACAATCATGTTTCGTTTACGAGCTTCCGCTTCATCCAATTTTATTTTCCAGTAAATTTAAGAACCCTGACAAATCATAGTCTAAGCTCTTACCCAATTTTTCTTGTAAATTTTTTTAATTTGCAGAAAATATTCACACCGAGTTTGTTTGCTTGCATCAAATGTGAAATGTTTTTTTCAGTTGGTATCGTGTTATTTATCTAAGCATGCATCCTTGAAAACAGCGGAGAGTTTTTAATAGAAGACATTTGTGGATTTTTTTGTCCCATGTAACCTATCTTTCCTACTTCTAGAATAAGAAGGCTAAGGGGAACGCAGTTACAAATAGAGGAAATTAATTAGGGTGACCGACAAACGTTAAGACAGTGGAAGGGCTTTTTTAGTTCACTTAAGCGTCGATATTGAGGCCTAGCTTTAAATATTTGCTTATGTTCCCTTGTTCCCCACATTACTTTCAAACTTGTTCCCAGATTTTTGATCCCTAAAATTGTCTCAAATTGTTTTTGTTCCCTAAAATATTCCGTTTGACATTGTTTCTCTGTTCCCCAATTCAAATTAGCGATGTTCGCTTGTTCCCCAAAACCCCCGGGGGGGCCTCGTTATTGAAGAGAGACTGTTTCTTCCATTGGTCAAGATGACATGGACCATGATATCGATGTTAAAGGAAATTAAGCCCATTTTATGCATTCGCAACTGATTCGTTGTTGGTATGGGTGAGGCTAAACCGCGTGGGTGGGTGGGTCGTGGGTAGGTGGGTCGTGGGTCGGGGGTCATGGGTGGTGGGTGGTGGGTCGTGTTTGCTCCCTCAGTGCTCGGTCCAAAGTTGTCTTAGGTCTTAACGCGCTGTTACACTGTGAAGTGTTTCGTGCAACTTGTCTCGCAATGTTTTGGCGACATTGTGGCGGGACAAGTTGCACGAAACATTTCACAGTGTAACATATCATGCAACGGCCAAAATCGTTGCGAGATAAGTTGCGCGAAAAGTAGAACTTAATTCTACTGTCGGCAACGGCTCTTGCAACTTGTTTCGCAACGATTTTGGCCGTTGCATGGGTATGTTACTCTGTGAAATGTTTCGTGCAACTTGTTCCGCCACAATGTCGCCAAAACATTGCGAGACAAGTTGCACGAAACATTTCACAGTGTAACAGCACCTTTAGGTCTTGTCTGTCTTAGGGTTAGGGTAAGGTTAGGGTTAGGGACCCACGACCCAAGACCCATGACCCACGACCCACGACCCACCCACCCACGCCGATTAGACACTCTCTGTTGGTATGCGTGTTTATCGCTTATCTTTCGTCATCTTTTGCTGCAGTGCCTGTCAGCTAGACTTGATAAATGGAGATCCCTTGAGTAGAATGGAAAAGGGAGAAGTGGTAAAGAACACCGAGACACCTGCGCACGCGTTGATGGAAGGTTTGAAGAAACAGCGAAGAAGCTCGCAAGGGTACCCAGAAAACGCGATTCTGGACTCGGACGATGGCGACGTCGTGGAACAAGAAGAGTATCTACGGCAAAAGATGAAGAAACAGAGGCGGATGTCTCAGGGATATGCTGACGGTTACAAATCGACTGATGATGAAGCGACTGTGGTGGAGATCCAGACCAAAGAGGATCTCTGCACACAGAGAAAGTAACTTAAAACTGGCTTTTTTTCTGTCTCTAACTGGCTTTGGTTTTCAATATTTTACTCTTTACACACGTTTAATTGTACACTCTTATTTTCACGTGGATAATTTTATTTGACAAAAATTCTCGTATGTGACAAAAACTTGGAAGATGCAAAGCCCTCGAATGAATTTTAATATTGTAAATATCAACTTAACTTTTTTTTGTTTATTTAAATATATCGAGAACGGTAATATGGAAATGGTCTTTTCGCAAGTTACCGTGATGTTTATCAGCTTCCTGATTTATTATTTTCTTTTTGCAAAGCGTCCATCTGGTTTTATTCTTCAAATAGCGGACTATTTTGGATCAATTATACATAACTCTGATGAAGACATTGCGTCCGGGTGATTGTCGTCTTGAGAAGAACTGGTGTAGATGAAATTGACTGACGTTTCGTTAAACTAAGCGGAGGCCATGTTTAGATGAGACTTATTATTGGTTGTGAAGTGTTTGAACACTGATTGGTGCGTTTTGATCTGTGGTTTGTTAGTCAAATGTTCGTTGGTCTATTGTCACTGGGCATAATCAGTCTGGTTTGGTCAGTGGTTTGACTGTACACGTACTGTCAGCGTTTTCAATGACTTGTTTTCAGAATGCAGCGCTGCTGTTTTCGGTGGAGGATTTTCGAAGTTTGTAAACCAGCTTTCCAGTGTGAGTCGTTCTGTGCTGTGGGCAACGAACTTAACAGAGCCCCAGTCAACTCCGTGATTCGTTTGTAAGTCTTTCAAATGGTGTTCAGCAATAATAAGTTGAGATCCCCACTTCCAGTCGTCTGTTAACGTTCAGTTAGTTGCTTGGTCAAATTCATGTCGGTTTTACTAATAGGAGAGGCTTCATTCTCGTTAGGTTTGTCTATGTCCCTCAATGCTATAACCCTAACCATTAACCATTAACCATTAACCATTAACCACTAACCCCTAACCTTAACAAATTGAAGGACAAAGGCAAACCCGACGATTTGGAGGGGGAGCAATTATCAAGATCACATCTGCGACTGCTAGTCGAACCTCTTGTTGATGAAACTACAAAGAGTTTGAACTTACAACTTACTAATCGCAAACGGGCGACAAGGAATTTATATGACTGTCCACCATTTGCAAAGACTTGGGGAAGGAGCCTCAGAGTTGACTGGGACTGTGCTAATGGCGTAACCCACAATACGAACCACCATTAACGATGACACTGCCGGCCGGGGAAGCTGATTAACGGACTAAGAAAAAAACTCCACTTAACTCAGCTTTGCCAAAAACAACTTTCGCACCTCGAAGACGACTTATTGTCATCACTCACAGTGCTGACAAACGACAGACCTTTCCGACTGATTTTGGTGACAATAGACCTGCAGATATTTGACTAACAACCTACGGATTGAGATGCATCGATCACTGTTTACATGGCTTACAGCCAATGACAACATGGCTGAGCTGATGGCCAATGACATCATGGCTAACCTGACAGATGGCCAATAATATCACGTCTCTGTTGACATGTAAGATCATGATGCCGAGTCCTTATACTATCTAATGTTAACTTTAAAGATGACTTCCGCTTCCGTTGTCAAGACGTCAGTTGGTGTCATCACCGTCAGTTCCTCTCCTGGCAACACTCACCCGTACTTCCTGTTTTGGCTCCACCGAGTTGTTTCTCAGTAAGAGTCTTGGATTCCATTTTTGGTGGCCTTCGGCACTTGAGCCAGATGGAGGTCATGTTGCCTTTACTTCAAACTGACAAACGCTAGGTGTACTCGTGATGAAAGACAGTCGCCACCGGCCGAGGGTGGATGACAACTAGCGACAAGTCTTACGACCTCAGAGACGTAACAGCAGAGAGGAGAGTCTGATGCCAGCGGTACTTCCGAGGGAAACACCATCCACCAACGCTCGCTGTATGAATCATCCAGGTGTCAACAACACTTTACTAAACGACAACTTTTACAACGAAGAACCTTATAAGCATTTCCAAAGTGATTTTTAATGAACTAGACGTAAACTAAGCGCGAAGAGACCATTTTTGTGTTATTGTTTTGATGTATGATTACAGATGTTGTACAGCAGGGTAGGTCTCCTATCTTAGCTTAAAGTTCTCTGGCTGATTGTGCAAACGAAACATTTACTTTCTCGCCTGTATCTGATGAAACAACCCTTTAAGTAATCGTTCAATTGTTTTTTCTTTTCTACTTACTAAAGAAGAGGTTGATTTGTATTATGTGAAATGAAGAAAATAAATCTATGGAGAGAAAAAGCTCTTAAAATTATTGATGTATTGACTTCACGAATATTGTTATTTTATCGTTTCTGCTTAAAGTCGAACCCGGCCCTACCTTTAACTCCATGGCAAGATTTCAAAAATAGGGGTCTAGTGGGTGCAGTTTCCCTCGTGCGTTTACACTGAAGCCGAGTTAATCAAAGCTCGACTAGCGCCAGTTTTGAACTTCATGTAAATGTACGCTGCCTTCAGTATGATAGTTTGCCGCTACTAGTGTCACTTAGGTTTTCAACAACCCAGCCCAGAAAGATCGATAGCGCCAAAGCGATTTATTCTATAAACAGACTTAAACCCGGCTGGAAGTTGGTCCCCATATGGATCATCAGTCATATGTCTTTTGTTAATTTGAAACAATTCAAATGCTTAAAAGTGAACAGGCCAGTTCAAAAAACTGCTAGCAGTCCTTTCTATGTTACTATGCGGCATGTAACACAAGTAAACGCCAGCGGCAAAAAGAGCGCTTTTGTCACGCAATCGAAAGAAAGAGATCTCTACTTCCCCAAGCCTCTCTCGGACGTTTTCCTTGATTGCGTGACAGAACACGATTGAAAAGACTACCAACGTGTTAACAACAAATCCGCAAACTGGGATAAAAAGCATACAACTTCCATATAAAGAATTGCACGAATTTGCATTCGAAATCTTTTATAACTTAAGCATGTACATGAGATGGATTTTATCTCGATGCGCGCATGTTTTTTTGAAACTCTGAACTAGTTTATAGCTGGGTTGCCATATGGGAATCCAATCAAAAAAAGAGAAGCATTTTTCCGTGCTTTTATTTTTCGTTATTTTCTCCTTTGTCGAAAATCGGAAAAGTTGCATAAAAGGGTCTTTCCTGTCACTTCCCTGCTAAGTATTGTCTTTGTGCCTTGTAGAGTCTTCTCCGTGTATCTTTGGTAGGTTTCAGGGGGTAGTAGAAATGCGTAGATTCAGGAAGATTTTATCCGGTGGACACAGTAGAAGCAATGGCGGCGAAGCCGATGTAACGCGAATGGTGTTTTATTGGATCTTTAAACAAAATATACCCTTATGAGTTCAAGAATGGAAAGTCAATTAGATAAACAACACAAGAGGTTAAAAATGAATATCGGGAATCTTAAAAGTGATGAATAATAAACTTCGATAACAATTGTATCTTTTCGCCGTCGGATACTAAGTGAGCTGTATTTCTAATATTTTATGTGGTGTTATGTACAACACTAAAACCAAATGGTAAATTCTCTGGTAACTTTTTCTGATTGGATATTGGTTTAACAAACTCAGAGTAGCGTTGTGTTTACGAAAGTCAGACCTCTGTTGTCCGGCTATTTATGTTTAATTGTACTCAACTCTGCACAGTCTTCAGGTAAAAAACAATTGGAATTTTGGCAAATTCTCGTTAGTCAAGAATTATTTGAAAGAAAGCTTGCTATCCATTTTTTGCTTCATTATTCAAGGAAAGGGTTCTTCAGTAAACGGTTTGATCCTGAACACTGGTGAGAAATGTGTTAGTTGCGTGTGGTTTTTGACACGGACTGTGTTGTTTGTTTGCACGCACGCAATGTAATAGGAAGATTTTTTTCTTCCCTCTAATAGCAAATACGTTGCTTGCTTCAATAAAATGTTTGGCTGGAAAAGGTTTTTGTGAGAGTTTTCTGTCTGTGGATTGGCATTGGAAAATAATCACCAATAATGCTCGAAAAGCACTTATTGTTTGTGTTGCATTACTGTAAATAATATCGAAACGTTCTCGTAAAAAGGCTTTCTTAAGCCGCAGGTTACACAAGCTTGCATAAAGCGTGGGTTTTCAGCTGGTCTTACAAACAAGGGAGTGTCATACATGCGCAAATGTCTATCTTGTTGCTGACTACAAAGTTTCCAAGTGTCGCAACGTTGATGGCTTATATTTCCCTTTCCAGTCTATATTTTTTTGTCTTTACGTTTTTCGGTGACAACTTCTCTTAATTTGTGCTTGCTTGTAGCGTTTTAGGAAAATTTCATGGTGTTAGGGCGATCCTATGCTTAATCATAATTATCCCAAACAACTTAACATATGGTTTATCTGGAACCATCTTGAGCCACTATAATGTTACATGGAAGATTTGCTCGTAAATTTAAGTCAAATCTTTTTTCGAGAACACAAAAAGTTCTCTTAAGTTACCGATTCCTTCGCTAAATCGCGTTTAGATATTTAATAAACAATTTACTCAAGGAACGAGCTCAATGTTATCATAAGACACTTTGATGACAATAACACAACTTCGTCATCGTCATTTACTTTTTAGTTTTTCTTTCTGTTCTCTTTGTGTGCGCGTGCAAGATAAACCCAGCAATTTTTCTCGCTGGTTTCGGTTCGGTAGAATTTCATTGTGACGTCACAAAGGGTGAGTTTATCTCATTCGAGTCTCAATGTGAAGTTTTGTATCATTTTGAAATTATGCGTCGAGAACTAGGTATTTTGCTTATCCTGGTGATATCGTCCTCTTTTGTGCAAGCTGTGGATGAATGTCCTCTGCAATGTGATTGCACTGATGACTTTTCCATAGTCACATGTAGAGATATGGAAAAGTTCCCTGTGTTTGATTTCGCCTCAAAAGTCAAGATTCTGTGAGTAAATCAAATGAAGCTACAATTACTATGTACTTAAATCTGCTTCCTTTGTTTCCGTTTCTGAAATTTTATCAAGGATAAAAGAATAAAGTTAAAGGTTTCTCGGGGTTGTTTGATTTGACATTTTAATAAAATCATGTTTCTCGAATAACGCAATGTTTACTTTCCGCGGTCAATCGGTTTTTGCAAGCGGACGGAATATTATCCGAATTTAAATTGTTTAATTCTATTTTACAGAGATCTGACTTATGGAAACATCAGGAGGATACATAAAAGTGATGTGATACCTTACATAAATCTGGAAAAACTGTACGTTAAAAACTATAACCTCGTTGTATTCTATATTTCTATGCTTATTCCTATTCATGCTTGTTCTGTGACCATTCGTCGAGTCCTTTCACATATGAGCCCAAAATGTTCAGTTCAGTGTTTCCATCAAGGAATCGATGAATGAAATCAGTGTTTATTTGAAGTCCGGGTTAACCCGCACTTGAGCCCACAAAATTGACTTGCTGCCAGTTGAGTGGCTTCATAGCTCACTTGGTTGAGCATGTCTGCCTCCTCTTCAAAGCGAGTTTAAGTGCGAAGTTTTTCTTACGAAAATTCGTTTTCATTCATATGTAAAGTAGAACTGCATCGTACACTCGTATTCTTCGGCCATTTCAACTTGAGTAAAAATAAGAAACAAACTGCGGTTATAAACGGCATAACGAGACAACGCATGTTGTAAAACTTTTTATGAACTTGACGTTTCGTATGCTCCAACATACATCTTCAGAAGTAAAGGTTACCTAAAGTACAATTGAATGTAAACACGAAGACTAACACCAAATAAGGAAAGAAATGACAATAGAAAAACAAATGAAAAGAAACAGACCTAGTTAAATCTGCTTGAAAAAATATAAATGGCTAGTAGAGAAGAAGTTTCTCACCGCCAACATTTTCATTGTTGGAGCATACGAAACGTCAATTTGTTTGTTATTTTTAGAGCGATTTTCGAATGAGTGTCGTAAAACCAAAACCAAAGTAATTACTTTGATCAATCAAAAAGGACGGAGACCATCCAGTAAACCAATCAAAACTCGAAGTAATTACCCGTAGCCGTCACAAAGCGCGGGAAAATGTGCACGCGCGACCCATAATTGGTTTTGGTTTCATTTCTGATTGGTTGAAAATTTGGCGCGAGAACTTTGAACCAATAACTTAGTGAAGTAATCATAAACCAAATTAATTAACTAATTACTTTCGACACTCAATTGAAAACCGCTCTACTAAAGTAGAACTGATTACCATTGCAGAAAAACTCGGAAATGGCCTATTGCAGAAAAGTGCGAGGATAGTAAGTGGTTTATATAGGAGATGTACGAGCTTTGCCATTAGTGCAACCACGGCCGGTGACACTGGGTTTTGGGTTCCTCACAAATAAATTAATTGAATGAAAAACGTTCATGAATCGGTAGCGATGGAGACTGCCAGTTTCAACCTGCGAACACAACCTCCCTTTCATTTTCCCTCACCAAGTTCGTCCGAATGAAAAACATTTTCCTTCTAACTCGGACGCCGCAAGGAAAACAGAGACAAAGACAATTAGAGCAAATACAAGTTGGCTAGCTTGTTTCAGGTAGAACAAGCTCTGGAAATAACAAAGAAAGGACAAACCGACAAATAAACCGACACATTACCTCAAAAAAGCTGTCGGTCGTCATTACTGCGAGTAGCAATAGCTTTAGAGCTCGTACTATCGAAGCGTGGCTTCTTAGCAGAACTTGCCAACTGCCTTTTCCTCCTGCAAGCTTTCTCCTAGGCTTTCTTAACTCTCTTCTCATCGTCTGAATCGGGCGCCAATTCCTCCTGCTCGTACTCCTGGACGACTAACCACCCGGCGTCGTTGCTCATCGGCCAGCTTATAGCTGTAATAAGTTTTTGCCGGCGTTTGCGGATCATGTCCAATAAAGCCTCTAAGGTCTTCTGGGCCGGTGTGCTCTCACCTCTTTGATAAAATCAAGCGCGAAAGAGTTGTGGTCTTCAATCTCCGCATTAAACAAAAATTGCTTCTCGTTACTTTTAAAGAGAGCTTTTTTAGCTTCTTCCTCACGCCTAAAGGCGCTGTTACACTGTGAAATGTTTCGTGCAACTTGTCTCGCAATGTTTTGGCGACATTATGGCGGGACAAGTTGCACGAAACATTTCACAGTGTAACACTGCCTTAAGCCTCCAGGATTCAGTTTCGGGGCTATCGTCTTTAATTGAACTAGCCTTGAAGGCACCAATCTGGGTATCGATGTAAGACCGACTTAAATTTATCGAAAATTTTATCTACAGGATCACCGGAGGGGGCTGAGGCTGTTCAGGTTCTTTCGGGTTGCTGTAAATTAACCACCCTGCGAGCAGAGCCTCCTTTTGTCTTTTTTTTTTACTAAAGAGGAGAAAAGGAGGCTCTGCCCGCATCGCGTCAACTCTTTGAAGCCGCCGCAGCCCGAACGTCTGGACTAGTCAATCTTGTTTTCTCTCGTTAAACCGGTTTTTCCAGTGCGAGCGTCTGTTTAGTGACAAAACCGATGGTTATAATTGAGCCCGCTGTACCATGAAAAACCAAGATGGCGGTGCGATCTGGCATATTAAGCTTGGGTTCGAGACTGTATCCTGGCAACATGCTGCGCATATTCAAGAAAGATCTTACTCGATTCATGCAGAGCCTTTCTCGAGAAAGCCAAAATCGAGCAAGCAAAAGAAAGGCTCTGCTAGCAGGGTGTACATTAACACGTTCGGCTGCAGAACTGTCAACAGAGTCCGAGTCCATGACAAAATAAAATTTAGCGCAACGTAGGTTCTGAACGAAACCTGAAACCTGGAATGAAAATTTTTGAACAAATGACCTCCTTATATACTGGAAAAACGAACGAACAATAGTTCGTAATTAAGAAGTGTAAGAGAAAAATTCTTGTACAAGGAATTCAAAGAAAATTTTTGCACTCGAGAGAAAAATTAAACGATTATTATTTGTCTCTATAAATGAGATTAAGGTCTAATTAACTCCGAGCTTGGACAAACTTTCATTGCTTACAGAGAGGATTAGCTACAAGACA
>NC_090876.1:11176984-11179484 GCF_036669935.1 Montipora foliosa
TATTCTTTACATCACAAGTGTATCGACTGAAAGTACACCATATGGTACGTTACCATGTCAAAACACTTTCGGTTTTGTTCCACACAGAAACAATCAATTATTTTTAGGATAGGAACACGTCGAAAGAGAGAAAATATTTTTTAAAAAAAACACTGCCTTCTAAATGGCTCCTCGCCTTTCCACGGGCCAAGCGTCGGTATGTTCAGTACATGTTTGCTTGGAGTTCCAATTGGACTCTGTTTTACAAAGACTTGCTCTGAACAACACGCTAAAGTGAAGCTGGAAATGGTACACAAACGGAAGAGCTCAACAATATTTTCTTGAATTCCTTCGAGCAAGAGTGCGAACAAAATTCCTAAAGTCAAATTTATCTCGAAACAAAAATTACCCTTCCAATTCTCTGACATAATCAACATTCTTGTGGGCCTATTCCGCAGAAGGAATGTTTAAATTATTTGCCACGTCTTTTCTTGTGATCCTCCAATCTCGACCCCAGATCTCTTCTCTTTTGCGCATGCCTGAGGGAAAGAATAGTCATGCGCAAACATACGATCCGAGGCTCTGGTGACGAGAACGGTGATCCTCATCGCTTTGCTTCACTGTCCTAATGTATGAATAGAATGCTCCCCAAGTGTCAAGAATGGTCCACAAACGAATGTCACCATAAAGCAAAACTAAGCCCAAACTGGGATCGAGTTCTTTACGACATGGGTCAAAACATTAAAACCGTTTTTTGTCTTACACGGTGTTTTGGCGGCATCATGAACTGAACTAGAAGAGAACAGGTCTCTACCGTGTTCACGAATATTCAGAGAATGGTATATATATATATATATAGAAAGAAAATGAGAGAAAGAGTGAATTTTAATAATATCGCTAGCTCCTTGTAATATTTTTGCTATGCATGGGAGCTTTTTATTAAAAGCCATAATTTAAAAGACAAAATTATTTAAGTAGCTGGGATTTTTAAAAGCCAAGCTACATACACTCAATTGTATATGTACAAGTAATTACAAATAGCGAGCAAGTATCGACAGTGGCGTAGTGGTTGCTTTATTGTTTTGCCTTTTTCCCGTCTTGTGATTGGACAAAACACACTTCTTCAACCAATCAGGGGCAAAAACCCACACGAACTGTGATTAGCTACAATCGTGTTCCCGCGCTCAGCGCCGGACGTTACGTGAGCATTGCTTCGAATCGGTTCATTTCAACACCAGCCGTAAGTTGTGATCTTACGACGCTATCACTCGCTCTATCACACACTTTAAAACAAAAAAATTCCGCTCCGCGGCAACCTTTTCACAAGTAAACCAAGTCTGTACCTTCTAAATGCTAACCTTTTGATTAATAAAATTGAGTATGTTCGTTAAATGGCCTTAAAAGACGTTTTTCCCACGACTGTTTAAACAGTTTACACCACCAATGTGATAACTGAAAGCAACAAATCCACTCATTTCATGCAATTTTACGACAACTTTTTACAATTTCAAGTTTTTTTAAAAGCTATTTGGGCGACCAAACTTTCTTTTCTGGATCCCTGGCTGCAATTTACGCTTCCTCCTGGTCTTCTGCCATAGCAACATCAGAATTTCTAAAATCACAGAATAAATGTATGTTATGCCCCAGCCAACAGGTCGGTATTCACTATTGGGAAAATCTGTGCCCCACGGTACTCAAGACAAAGGGCTTAGTTTTTCCCAATACAGATCAGGCTGGTGAATAACAATTTTTTCTAAACCCTGACGAAAAGCTTGCGAAATGCTTGATGCAAACTGATGTTTTCCTTATCATTGTAATCTTCCACCTCGTCGGGGTAATAAAACTCGCTTTCACTGAAGCTACATGTAGCTTTTCGTCTCGATCCATGTAAAAATTAGTACTTACTACAAAAAGTTAAACGTTTACATGATGAGTACCTTTAGAGTTCATGAAAAATTGCAACGAAACAAGCGATGTAATCGAAGACTCATCACGCACCAGATACCGCCCGCTGTGGGCGGGCCGGATGGCAGACTACCGCCAGCTCCCGGAACCAATCAGATCGCACAATACCGCCTGCTCACGCGCTGAGAAAAAATAAATTCCCCTATCATTACCATTAAAAATGCAACAATTTGCGGCTTACTTTTCTGTTTCTTTTACGACTCCCATAGACAGTGAGGCCAGCGCTGTCACTGTGTCCGCTTCTTCCTTTTCGCGTTGTTGTGCTTGTACCAGTGACTGGCATATTTGAGTTGCTTCTCGTTTTACGCTGTTCCAGTATCTTCCTACAAGCGAAGACGCAAACTCAATCAGCAACTAGTAGCCAACTTGAACAAATGGGGTTCCCCTTCACAATGGGCCTTTTGCAACAAACGATCACAAGGTACTAAATCCCGGCGCCATGCTGGAGGGCAAGCTCATTATTATTCCCCCACTGGGACAATCAAACAGAGACCTGAACCAGTCAAGCTTGACGTGCCTTTGTTTTAATGTCCCAGTGGGGGAATCATAATGAGCT
>NC_090876.1:11184484-11201984 GCF_036669935.1 Montipora foliosa
GATACATGTGTTCGTCTAGCGGAGCAAATTGACTCGAATTAACGACGGTAGGCGCTACCTTCTTGTTTGCTTTTGGTCCTGATTGTTGTAAGGATACAAATAACGTCGAAATGTCTGTTTCCTAGTGGATTTGATATTACAACTTCAAATAAAAACGATTATTAATATTATTAAAGTCAAAACACATCTTGTTAAAAGGTGAACGAGCCTTTTCCACAATACGTCTCAAATAGGCATTCAAAGTCACAATACTTTCATGGAATGATTCAAAGAACTGTATTTTTCTCGCTCACTTAAAATGAAAGAAATGAAACTGAAAAAGAGCCCACCTAATCCGCCCATGAAGGCAATGTTTACATTGTAACCAACACCTATTCCAGCACCACACTAAACACAAAAACAAAAGTAACAACATTTAAGCATTAGAAGAATTTTTCCGTGTTTTCATATAACCAGATCTAAACACGGGGGGGTTGGGAGAATTCGAGCCACCTTCCCCAAAGGAAAAATTGTTGCTGAAATTTCACTTCCGGTCAGGATGACATTTCATTTTGTGCATTCTTATCTACTTGTTTTGCTATTTCTGAAAGGATTTTAATCCTGCCCTCTGCTCTGCCACACAATGCTCTTCCCTGTAAACATTCAAAAGACCTTGATATACCAGTATTTACCACGACTCTCGCAGCGTCTCCGTGTAGGTTAGTCCTGCAAAAAATTCATCTTAAGTCGACTGTCAATGAGTTGGACATAGCAATGCTGTCATTCCTTATCAGTTATGTTTGACTGTTACGGGAACAAAAGACATAAGTTCAAAGGAGACCAAAAGGAAGATAAAATACCTCTTCTGACTTCCCTGTTCCAGGAAAGAAGGTTCCATCATCATGTCGGTGAATTGATATGTACATCACATGAGGGTCGTCATAAAACATCTGTTGTGTGCCATTCCCATGGTGAATATCCTACAAAAAGATTTGAGCATTTTTCAGTAATCCTCAGCCAGACAACAGTTCGCTCAAACCACAGACCAGTTGGCTCTGCCCAGTGCACTGGATTTCCTTGCAGGAGATGGTAAGGTCCACCCTGGCTGGACTAACACTCACGGCCTTAAAATAACTGAGAAAGTGCTGCGTTGTTCTTTCATTTGGAAATGATGACTTTTAAGTTTTCTCTGGATAAGGACTATAACACATACATGTAGACTCCTATACTGTTGTTTAGCCTGCAAGCAACATGGAATCAGCTCCATCTTGGCTATTTCTTATTCTACAAGAGAGCCAACTTACCCAGTCAACTATGAGAACTCGTTCAACAGACCACTTCAGTCTTAAAAGCCTGGCTGCAATTGCTACACTGTTAAAGTAGCAAAAACCCCTGAAGAATGAACAAATGACAGTTTGTTTAATAATCAAATATAGTACTTTCATGTTCAGCAAAATCTCATGTATGCGAATGACATGAGGTGTCATATTGAAAATGTTGAAAGACTTTGATTCCATGAATTTTGACCCTATCATTCCTATCCTCAGATAAGCATTGGTACTCTCTTTACCATTCTCAATATTAAACGCTGGGAACATTGAGAGGAGTATACATTGATCTGGGACACAAATGTCTCTTAAAACACCAACTAGAAGTTGCCGTCACAGTCACACCACCACACACCAATGGCTCAGTTGCTTGAGCACCGGATTGCCATGCGGGAGGCCGTGAGTTTGAGTCCAGCCAGAGCGACACTCAGCCGAGAAAGAGCTGCCTTTGTAATGAAATCTTTGAATGCTTAGACTCTCTATTCTTCTCAGATAAGGACGATAAACCATAGGTCCCATCTCACAACCCCTGAATGTTCTTAACCTTTTGGGACATAAAAGAACCCACACACTGTTTGCAAATAGTAGGGCATGGAGTTCCTGGTGTTGTGCTCTATCCTCTGTGGTGTATCATGGTTGGGAGGGTAAATGCATACTAACTGCATCAAGCTACTCTAAAATCCAAGGAAAAGTAAAAATTAATGATAATGATGATGATGATGACAGTGTGAATGTATCCAAACAATTAACTTTTTGTCTTTGTACAGGACAAGTATTCTCATTGAAACAAGGCAAGAGCAGAACACCCTATTTCATGTAATGTAGTTATCAGATGTCTCTCACTATGAACCTCTCATGAGGAGAAAAGAGTGGGCTGCTTTCAACCACTTAAAATCACAGGACGTTAGTACATGCCAATTTTTGAGAATGAAATTCAAAAATATTTGTGGACCCGTGTCTCACAACCTGAAATACAGGGGACTGCCTTTGGCAAGATTAGTCATACAATAGACCTTTTCACGGTTTCTGATGCAATATTGGTTGGGGGGCAAACACGGCTTAAATTGCTGAATGTATGGGAATTTTGCCAACTTCATGAATGATTTTAATCAAATGACTAAAAATATTTTAAAATTTTTGTAACTTAAGTAATTACAATTTAATTTAAGCCACATTTGCCCCCCAACCAAGATGGAATCAGAAACCATGAAAAGGTCTATTTAATCACATTTTGTCCCCAGGATCTGAGGCCGGAGTTGATAACAAGACACAAAAAAAAAACGTACATTGCCTGATGAGCTTCTGCGTGGTGTCCAGGAGGCCTAACCAATGCAAACCCATTCTGAAACAAAGTAACATGTGATACATTCAATTTAAGTAGACACCAAAACTTCTAGTAGCAACTGAAACACTTTAGATGTCGAGGAGCAAGAAAGATGAGGGGGAGGGGTGGGGGGTGGTTGGTCCATGAGAGCTATGGTCATCAACCACTGATAGAGCTTACCACAAAATAGCCTGCGTCGCTGATGGGATGTTTTATTGCTGGATTGGTGGCTGCTTTGTGGTGTTTAGGCCGAAGTGAAAATCCAAAATTTCAAAACTACTTGCGGCCAAACACAACAAAGCAACCATCTATTTACTTAAGGTGATTCCTCAGTATTACACTAGGCACATGGTGTGTCAATATTTATAAATTGGATCAAATTTGCATGATTGTAGATATGGCATAAGTCGATCACACACACTGAAACAGTTCTCAAAACATGTGATAGAAGTTGTGAATGACCCATAACTCTTTGCGAATAAGCGCGCACATTCCAAGAACATGGCAAATTTTGTTGTTTTGATCTACGATAATCGAGATAGAAAGATACGATGATGTTTTACTCTTAAATGAGCACAGTGACCTATATTTTCTATGGCATAATTTTGGTGTACAAATTATACCCTTTAAGGCCTGTTTCAAATGTCAAACTTAACATGTGCTGAATCTAATGCAGATGAAAAAAATCTATTGTTTTCACTCATTTGCATTAGATTCGACACATGTAAAGTTCGACGTTGGAAACGGGCCTAATTAGAAAAAAATCTTTAAACAATTTATCTTTAGAAAAAAAAAGAGCTAAAACGTACACAAAGCCCTTTACACAGGGATCTAAATTATGAACTTGAGAACGACTCAAAAAACGTTTCAAGTCGATGTCATTTTAAAGGGGCACTGTCATACTACATTTGCTGTTTTTAGGTCAAAACTGAGTAAAAACTTAAATTAGTACTACAACACTCCTTATAACTCACTGACCACTGACAAGATATGAAATAATAATTATGTTTATTGTACAAAGAGCTATTCGTATTTAATTTTTGGCGACTTTCTGCGGACACCATCTCCAAACTTGAAAAAAATGGCCAGTTTTTTTAAGTTTCATTCCATTTCCATCATCTCCACCCATGGATGTAAATAACAAAGAATAGCTTCAGTGCACTTCAATTGTTATTGGAAACAAAAGTCCACCATTATCTTTATGCAAAAGATGTATTTTAGTGTTTTGAAGTTTGACTGAAATAGCGTGACACTGGCCCTTTAAGTTGAGTGATTTTTCCATAATACTATATACGATAGTGTTCCGCATGCTCTTGACTTTCTACCTATCAGGTGTTTTTCAGTTGTTAATTACTTTTAAAACCCCTTCATTTAGCTACCACAAAATGTACTCTGAGCCAATGAAATAGCACCTTGCAGGACATGCATCAACGGAGTAAGATTGGCCCATTATATCTCTTAAGCAAGCACGGTGACTTATCTTTTTTATTGTAGTACTCAGAACAGGGTGTAGTAGGGAACATGAAGGGAAAGTTTCAAGAAAATCGTTCAACAACTTTCTTTTCTGAGGAATCACCTTAAACGTTTAATAATTCGGTGATAAAATATCCCATCAGCTAGGCACACTAACAACAAAGGGCAGATTAACAGTAAATAATCGTACCTTAAGCTCCCCAGATGCAACCTTGAAGGCTAACTCAACCACACACCCTACAGCCTGAGAAGAAAAAGAAATAACTTTGACTTTATTGTTGTTGAGTTCATTCCTGTACAGTACAACCTGAAGGAAAATGATCAAATAAGAAAATGAAAAAGCACGGAATAAGAACAGCACCAAAACCAGGGCTGATTACAAAAACGTACCACTCGAGCTGCATTTGCACTGTGCATTTCATTCCATATTGTGTCGCCATCAACCTACCAAACAAGTACACATAAGTTTTTCACTGCAACATGCACAGAAAAACAACCACTAATAAATTATCGATTTGGCAAAACAGGACACATGATTGTCATACAACAGGTCCAAGTCTTTACAAATGACTCAGGAAAGGCAGAAAGGATTGTCATTTGGATTCTATCTAGTTGCATAAAACAGTATGGGTACATTTAAGTCACTGCAAAGTCGGTCATGGTTAGGAAATAAAACAGGAAAGAGATTACATAGGACTTACCCCCAGACCTCCACAAGGAAGGGAATCAAAACATTTGAGCATTGTGGTAGTGCCTGCAAAGAAAATAATTTTCAACATTGTCACCTTTAAATTCCAAACAAGTACCGGTAAGTTTCACAGAATTCAATGCTTGTCAAAAATCTTCTCTGTGGCTAAGAGACCCTAATTTAAGGTGCCCTGATCATTGATAACATAAATCATTCCACTAATACCATTTCATTTATTTTTCCATTAAGTTGTTTCTTTTCACCTTTTGTAAAAAGTAACAAAACAAGATCAAGGTACATGACACAGGAAATGTGCATGAACTTCCCAATTGACATTTTAAATGGGCAAAGGCAAGAGACTTAATGTGAAATTGAATGGGAACAAGAACCAAGCCTCCTAGTTGCTTGGTCTTTAGACAAAAATGGCCTCCAGCCGTGTTCTCTTTTCTGACAAGAGTGGAACACAATCAAAATAATGTTTGTGTTTGGGTACTAGTGAAAGGGTTGTCGGTCCATGTAAAACAAAATTGAAACTTTTGATGGTGAAAACACATACAAATAACCCACCAAAGTATGCATCTAAACGTAAGTAAAATCAAGTCATATTTTAATACTGGATAATTTTAATGCATTCACCATCTTCATTCTTTGTTCTGCATTGTGTGCTGCCTCCAAACAACATGGTATGCTGTTCACTGGAAAGATAAAAAGACGTTATCACCCTTTTGATTAAATGACTTTGAAAAGATGACAATGACAATTACTTGTGTCTTTACCGATGCTTACAAAAAGAAGATATTTAAATTTTACAGTAAGGTTTCTGACTATGACCAGCTAATACTAAGGTCACCCCTCTTGATGTCCATTGACTCCAAGTTTCTGTCTATTGCGATTTATAAACTCCAGGATCCAAATGGTGCCCTAAGGATTAATTTTCTCCCCGGACTGTTGGGTATTAGCGGAACGGATGTCACAGGGCACTGAATTGAATGCTTGTGCCTGTACATTTGTTGAAGTCCACTTACAACTCTCACACCAGGAAAGTAATGAGAGAATATAAAAAATGTAAAAAGAGGCACAAAATTAATTCTCATTTTGAGTCTCACCTGTGAACCGTAAGAATTTCCGCTAGTGTAGCTTTTCTTGCTCGGATCCGCTATAAAAGTAAACAAGCATGTCAGCACCATCTAGAAAGTTGCTTTCATCCTCAGTGCATTTTGCATCCTTTAAGTACAATGTACAAGTAATTTTGACATATTACAGGGACAAATGGTCCAAAAGATTCATTCATTTGCTTGCTCATCCTTACTGGGACTGTCCCAGTAAGGGATGTTAATTAATTACCTTGTTGATAGTCTTTAAGTTAACCCACAGATAGTTAAACCTGCATAAACTCAGGCAAGAAGATAAAACAAAAATGCAGGGCTAACACTAACAGCTCCTACATGTATGTTACCAGTCAACTTGTACATTGAACAAAAATTACCTCACAAAGATTTGCCACACCAGTCTCTTGAAGCCGTGCCAATATACTTTGTAACCTGCCTGGATGTTCTGGGTGTGAACTTGTGTCACCACATGAGCACTGATGCTTCAACATCACTGTGTCATAAATCAGACCAGTGCTTCTTGAAGACCCTGACAACTGGGCACTTCCTACAATGACAAACAAAGTGAGAAAATCAGAAACCACATTTTGTGTGAAAATCAGACACTGTACAAAAACACAATTGTGCACTAACAAGCTTATCAATAGAATGCTCCAAAGAAACGACAAACACAGAGAAGACACACTACATGTACTGTACCAAGGAGCCAAAAAACGTTCAGCTACACAATCAGCATAAAGTTTGATTTGAATTTTGTTTGACAAAGATTCACAACCAAACAACATTTTTTCAAAAATGAAAGCACTAAAAGGAGCGGCTATGGAGGCAGGAACAACCAAAATCATCATAGACATTGTCCACTGCTAACAGGTACATGTTTACGTACGTATACAACAGGGATATACATGCTTCCATGTATTTTGCATGGCTTGGAACCATCTGCATAACTTTGGTATTGACCTACCTACAACAGGAGATGAATGAGCCCTGGTTAAAGGCCGATGACCTATCAATGCTCCTGTCGATGCAGACCCTGCTGATGATGCTGCAGCAATATCAGCCTGACGTAGATGCAATGTATGGTGTTGCCCAGGGTGAAGGGATTGGGATGAGCCAACCTTTTGAGCATCCTGTTGTCGTAATTGACGAATAAGCTGAAGTTCCTGCATTTGTTGCTCTTGGGTAGACTGTGGTGATGGAAGATCTTCATGACTGTGTGCCTGGCAGAAAATTGTTGACAAAGATTTAGCTTTAGAGGGCAGAAACTCTTTTAGTTAATCAACCATACCTGCTAATTACCAAGTTCCCAAGTTAAAGACCAAAAGAAACATACGTGTAGCAAGAAAAAAATCAACAAAAATTTCCACTAACACGGACAAGACGTTGGGGTGTCAGATGCTGTTGCTGGATCTGCTGCTGCTGTTGGGCATGCTGTATTTTCTGTTGTTTTTGTATTTGAAGAAGATGCACTTTCTGTTGCATTTGATGCTCAAGATGCTCCTTCAGTGCTGCCTGTGACTCCTTGTGCAACTGCTGCTGCTGCTGCATCTCCTGCAATTGTTGCAAGTTCATTTGTAGGTTTTTGGTCCCCATCTGCTGAAGAAGAATCTCTTGTTGGAGCTGCTGAATGAAACGTCCAGGGTTTTGCTGATATTGCCTCTGCTGTTTCAAGAACTGTATGTGTTGCTGCTGTAAAACTTCTGGAGACTGAGTTTGTGCTTGCTGGCTCAATGCAATACCATTTGACAGATTTGAAAGATTTGACAATGATAAGCCTGGTGCTGATAATGACTGTTTCAGACGAGGATGCACCTTTAACTGCCCACCTAATTGTGATGATGTTCCAGTGCAAAGCGGAGACAGCAAGTTGTTTGGTGGTTCAGGAGACAAAGAAACCCCAGGAGGGGAAGACGTTGGGCGTGAGGACATCATGGACATCATCTGTGCTTGAGCTTGTGCTAATGCCAGCTGCTTCCACCGTGCTTGGTGCAATGCAGCTGATGCCATATCACCCTCCTCCTCTTCCTCAATTCCATCTGTAATGGTCTGACTAGAATACGGACTCTGAACGTCCATATGTGGCATGTCCTGGCTTGATAAGCTATTGGTATGGCTTTTTACACGTGATGTATTTGCCAGATGGTTTGACAGCCAAACCTGACTCCCGCGACTAGGATCTAACCCTGATGGATAGCGTGGAATTGCTTGGAGGTTAGGTAGACTGTGTCCAAGTCCAGAACCAGGACCTGTGCTCAAAGGTGAGGAACCCTGTGGACAAACAATATAAAAATAATTCATAATACAATCTAACTGTGACTAGTGACCGATAGAAACTGAAAACAAACCATATGCACAAGAACTTGCAAATTCAGCTAAAAAGTCTAACAGTTTATCAAGTGAAATAAAATGAACATTTCTAAGTGTGGGTTATAGATGAAAGAGAGAAGTGATCCTTGCACTAACTGGACAATAATGGAAGCAACGGAATAATGGCAACAATTGTCCATTGATTTCATTTGCCAAGACATGAGCCCAACAGAGTGGCTTCATACAGGTAGCTCAGTTGGCAGAGCATTGCACAGGCATTGCAAAGGTCATAGGTCATGGGTTCAAATCCTGTTGAAGCCATCTGAAATTTTCAGGTGTCTATATACAAGAGAAATTTTTATTGTTTAAATTGTCCAGTTAAGTACTGTCAAGGGTCACTTCTCTCTTTCATCTTTGGTTTATCAAGTTTTGTCCATGGATATTTGCCTTGGGGATGCAGAACTTTCATTTCAATGACACTGGCGTACATGTAGCACTGCTGAATGATGGTACATGAACTAAAGCAGATGTTGAGCACACAAAAATGATCAGTTATTGTAGGTTCTAGTTTTCTACACGCCAAATTTCTTACCTCTCTGTGTGGTGAAGCAGATGATGATGGACCATTTGGAGATCCTGGACTTGCGCACTCCATTTCACTGCCTGCGTTTTCCACTAATAACAAAGGGAAGAAACATGCGGGAAATTGCAGGCACTTAATAAACCCTTTAACACCCAAACCTGCCTAAACCGGCCATAATTAGTATTCTACTCTGTCTAATGCCAGACGATTTTACTCGTCAATGGGGAACCTCCGGGAGTCTATGGGTTAATCACTCCCCATTAATGAACAGGATTTTTTGCATAGGCCAACCCCCAATTCAGATGACGCTGTAGGATTTTCCACAGCGTCTGAGAAATGACAGAGTTCCCTTCAATGGTTTTAAAACAAACTACATGTAATAAATATTTCTTTGCTGTTGTTGTTACATGTAACTCAACCGCCTCCTAAAAATATACCAGTAACAACAACTCAGTGATCATCTTTGCACAAAAAGATAGTTTCCAACATTTTGCTTAATGGTTTTTCAGTGAGTGATTAACCCATTGACTCCCAGGGGTTCCTCATTGACGAGTAAAATCGTCTGGCATTAGACAGAGTAAAATACCACGCAAGTCTGGCCGGTTTACACTGGTTTGGGCATCAAAGGGTTAAAAGAGCCAATTTTCATCATCTTCTCACTTTAAAACTGCAATTTTTTTAATGACTCCAAGGATGCTGCCTAAGAAAATTTTAAAGGGGCCCTCAGAGCTAAACGCTGAGAACTTAGGAGCCCAACATATGAAGTGAAAGGTGTTGCTGTGAAAAATTAAGGCGCCCAGAGCTATTGTTTGAGAGCCCCAGGCTACTGGGCGCCTGTTAGGCAACAGCCTTGGACTCTCTCTTGCCACTTACAGGGTGAGCTTCTGTGAATTCTGCTTCCATTGTGTCGATCTCTCCTTCTGTGCACCAGAGGACTCCCAAAATAATAATTATTTCTAATTCTTGGTTTGAATCGAGACTTCACCTTCAGATTTGGTTCAGAAACTAAAACAAAACATAACAATTTGAAAGGATAAAAAACCAACATAAACAAAACTTTCTATTATTAGTAACTTACTAACCAGTGGTTGCAGTTAAAATGGTTGATTTTCATAGAAAACAAGATTTACTGCAATTTTCATACTTCTGCGGAATCTAATCTTCAAGCGGCACCTGGGCAAACTGCATTTTGGCTTCTATCAATCAAACAAAATCAATTGCAGTGTATGGGTGTATGACATTAACCCACCAATCAGCATCTTTGGTTCTCACAGTACATTTGTATGTTCGAGATTGACACCAATGAAAACCAATGGAGTATGTATGAATCTTTTTACTGAAGACCTCTAAAAGGATATCATAATGGTATTTGAGCTGTGAACTAAAAAAAAGCACTCCCAATTCACTTTCCGAAGGCAGAGTTGATTCCCCCGGCTTTATTTAGAATTTGATTGATGGAAGCCAAACGCAGTTTTGAGCTTAGCGCTTGAAGGTCAGATTCTACAAAATTATGAAAATGTCAGTAATACATTTGTACACACCAGTTTTGCGAAGGGGAAAGTCGTCTGGATCCCGTGACTCATATTGCTGATTCCTAAAAATTGCATGAAAACAATATTGCAGTAAGTAGCTTAAAAGATTTCAGACTACAAAAACCCTAACATTTAGAGAACTTCAATACCTCTCTAAATTCCATTACCATTCTAATATCACTCTAATTTTGTATATTGATCAAAATTACACATACAAACAATAAACACAACTAACCAATGCTTGAAAGTTTGACCTCCTGAAAACGATGCTAAAGCAATATCTCTTTGCTGTTTGTTTAACACAAACTCGTGTAGCCTCTTTTTCACCTCACTGGATGACACTGGGAGAAAAAAATAAGTCAGTCATGATTTGTGTCACATAAACCACTTCATTGGAAAATCAACCAATGACAGCTCACACCTTCCGTTATCATCCCAAAACATTAATTAAAGGAGCATAATTATACAACGGCAATGTTGATGAAAGTTAACTCAAGATAATTCCATCCCAGAAGAAAGAGAGGACTTCTGAAACGGTGTGGGCAAAAAAAATTGTTTGTGGTTATCTCACACATCAATAATAATTGCTTTATAAACCTTTTCACATTTGTATCGTTGTGAAATTCCATCAGTAAGAATTGACATACATTTTGCTCGTAAAGGATGAAGTAAAGAAACCTAAATTGAAGAACTTTTAGTGCTTTGGACATTGCAGAAACATCACAGGATATTCTCAATCCACCAATGAAGTGGAAAGTGGAACCCAGGACCACACAGAGCTACAAAGAATGCCTTCTATATTATTTTATCAATGTTCGACAAAGCTGTTTGACAAAAGCAAAAACAAAGGTAGTTTTGGAAAGGAAATGGCCCGAAAATCGCTCGAAAAGGTTCTAAAAATCTTGGTAATAAACAGTAAAACGTGTAGTTATAACATCACTCAGTACTGTGCAGGATTTTGTGGATTTTAAGGAATAGTGCATTATTGTGCAGGTTTGATCAAATTGTACGGTCTCACACCAGCACACCCTGTCAGAAGCAAAACTACTGCACCATTATCATGGAGAATGAGTTGAAATAACCAAACATCACATTAACAGGCTTTCATATTTTAAAATAATCTTCTCATAAACTGCTTTTATCTTCCTCATTCAAGCACCTAAAGTAACCAATAAGAACTACATGTAGTGAAAAGAAACTAAAATATCTAACTTTCTGAAGGAGGTTGTTGTGATCCTGGGGAGTGCTGTTGTGTTGTTGCTGATTGCGAATGCTTTGATGTTTTGCTGTAATGCGTGTCCTCCACCGGAGGTTGCTGGTAGTGTTGCTGGGTAGAAGATGGCTGATGGAGAGATTGGGGACACGACATTTCCTGTTTAATCTTTGATTGTTTCTCAGGGGGTTCACCATCTTGTTCCATTGATGAGCAACCATCTCCCCTTTCTCCGGGTTCTTCAGGCTCCACCTACAGACAGCATTTCAAAGTGGGGATTATTATTTTATAAAATCATCAAGGTACATGTACATGAGGGGTTTAGCTCATTGACCTCAGCTGGGAGTGACCATGTACTCATTGACTGAGTGGGAGGGCTGCACGGGAAAATATTTGGCCCGAGGTCATGGCGTACGGACAGAGGGCAGCGTGCACCAGTCAATAAGCATTTTTTTCATATGGGCTCTTTATACTATTTATGAGCACTCAGAAGATGAAGTTAGGACAAAACAAAAAACAAAAATCTGCACAGAAATTTTATCTAAGTTGTTTGCATTAATTTTGCTTTTCTGGTTGTAAATTACTTGGATTTTTAACCCATTCACCTCTAAACCGATAAATTGACTTCTGCCGTACTAGGCTACTTAACCGGGTTACATCCGATTAGTTAATTGAAATGAACCGGTTTAAAACAGTTACGAATGCAGCCACGCCTCTTTGGTGTTAACCAGCTTTTTAACCTGGTTATATATGCAAATTAACGCAAAAACAATACATTTTCTTAACCAGGTTAGGTATTTTTAACCCACCTCGCTAGGTAGTTTTAAGGTGGGCTAGCCAGGATACATTTTAAGGAATTTTTTAACCAGGTAATTTAAAATTAACCTGGTTAACTTGCTAAGTGCAGCCGCACCATTAAAATTCGGTGCTAAACAAAAGGCATCATCTCCAGGCTATGGGGAATAAATAATTATAAGGATATGTATGGGGTTTAATCCCCAGAGCATCGAGATGATGACTTTTGTTTAGGACTGAAGTGTAATATATCTAAAGCAGGCTATTAGGAACACATTCAGGCCAGAGCACGATGCCAGTAACTTTGTGCCCTGCTGTTATCGAATAGTGTGTGGGATCTCAATTAACCCATTGACTTCTAGGGGTTCCCCGGTTTCGGCCGGTTTGGACGTGAAAGGGTTAAAGTCCAAGGGACCAGGGTCATATGTGTAAATGTACAATGAAGAACAGGTGAGGGAAACAAGGTTAGTGCACTAAACACCTAAAAATATCAAAGGGGCATTTTATTCAAGTCAGAGATCACCCAACAACTTTCCAAACTGTTTTTACTTTCGCCAATCCTTGTATCAAAGGCTGTTCAATTCAGAAAACAGTGTGGAGAAAGGAAAATCCCAGGACAAAAGCACTGACCTACAGTGTAGTGGAAACAAATCACTCCTAATAATACGTAAGGTGAATGTTGAAAACCACATTATCAGAGTTTCCATTAGAAAGCGAAGAAGAAGAGTAGGAAAATGTGCAAGAGAAAAGCTCTGTTGTGACCATAAACTTAAATAGTAGAATTTCAGCTACATGGAGTAGCCAGCAAATCCTCTGCTCCTAAATGCCAAATGAACACCCTGTGGTCTAATTGACAAAATTTATCAGATTCCATGTTGCTGTCAGGGCTTCTGTTCAGTAATACATGTAGATCACAAATGTTGAAATGTGGTAAGAAAAAAGTACAAATTATTATGCTTGCTTATGCTGTGTTTTACAAGTTTTCACACAATGCAACTGAACACGAGCATAAGCCCAAGCACAAGGAAAAGGAAAAATGTTGATCCTTGCGTTTGTGCTTGCGTTAACCCTGCTTTCACGGAGAAAAAAACACTTGTGCTTGTGCTTGCGTCGCTAGTGAAAACCAGGCTTTAGTCTCTAAACAAAAACATTTCATACAACTGCAAGAATTTTTTCTTGAAGTATTCTACGGTATAGCCTGCTCGACTTCATGGTTTGCTAGGAAAGAAAATTCTTATCTTACATGTACTGTACCAACCTTAATTTTTGGTTGTGGAAAGCGGTATTCTCTTTCATTTGGAGACTGCTTCTCTTCCTGTTTTTGATGACGCTGTTGCATTCGCTTGCGTTGTTCCATTATCCCAGACCGCTGAAAATCAAGTTGATACTGAAAAAAGGCAATCAAAGGAAATGGTTTTTAAAATACTACACGTAGTCCAACACAATACTGAAATTAAAGATGTAGGATGCATGACTGGACTAATAATAGTTGTTGTGGAATAATAATAAAACAGCTAACTATTTTCTTCCTTAAAATTACACAATTATCCTGTTCCATTGGAAAAGTAAGCCTAGTTTTATGGATATGTTATACTCTAATTAAATTATTAACTTACTGTTAACTTGCATTTGTAAATTAATGTACATGTAAACTATTCATTTTACCTGTGTCTGAGGAGATGTCAGATGCAGAATACATGAAAAATACAATTAAAAAGAACAAATAATTAGCCAAGTCTTCTTATAATCACATGTTTCTTTGTGGAGACTTTTAGAAAAATATGTGCCTTTGAAAGCAGTTAAAAATACATTGCACCAGCAGACAGCTTTCCATTGAAACTGCAAAATGCATCTACAAATATCAGGGTGGGTGGGCTGTTGATTATTTGAATTCTAGTTAATTATTATTTTGAATTCTTGATTATTATTTTAAATATTGGGTGTTTTTTGTGTTGGCGTGAGAGAAAAGTGAGCCAAAGTTGTAAGGCTGGGTGTTTCACACCTGTCTCTCTAGGTTTTGACAGAAGCTCATTCCCCATCCCCCATTCTTTCCAGGGACTTGCTTGATTAATTAATGGCAGCTGTTCCTATTAGGAGCCAGTGCAGCCCAGTGGTTAGGGCGCTTGCCTTGAGATGACAAGTTCTGACCACTCATTAAATTTGTCCTGGTAGTCCCCAGGGGTTTCATTAAGGTTTGAAGCAGGGGGGCATTGGGGGCATATAGCTTTAACACCTGGGGAGTCTGGGGGCATGCTCCCACAGAAAATTTTGAAATTGTTAAGTTGCAGAGATGTGTTTTCCTGCATTCTAAAGCCCAAAGAAAAATCACACCATTTTTTAGTAAACTTAGATTTGATACCAATATCCACAAGAAATAAATTCATTAAAGTGACCCAAAAAAGTGCTTGGTATCTTGGCCTTTTCTCAGCTGGAGGCACTTTGGCTCGCAAACAAAAAATAATCGACAATCAACTGTGATCCTTCCTGGGCCGCCATAGCAAAACACGTAACATTGGGACATTTTAGGTGGTCTTTTATGGAGAGCAATTCTTTTCACAAAGTGTTATGGGGCAATTCGTTCTGAACTGAATGTGGCTTATAAAATTTAACGCAGAGTATGAAACTGTGACACTTTGACAACAGAAGACAGATCAAGAAAAGGCCAACACTGCACTGTTTTATCAATCTTTGTATTTAAAAAAAACCAGTCCCCTGAGATGTTGACGGCAGCCGGGCAAAGTCATGTCCACAGCCAGTCAGTATGCCCGCTGCCCCGCCCTTAATGAAATTACTGAGTCCCTGGCACAACTTCTCCGCTGCTCTTGTAAGTACCTAAGTGGGTTACCTCCGGCCAGTTGGGATTCTTAACAATAGCTGTTGAATGTTCTGTTCTGTCGTGATTGTGTTTCATTGGCCCTGAAAAGTCCTATGGGGAGTGTTCAATTAAGTATGTATGTAACAATAGGAAACTTAAAAACACAAGAGAACGTTAATGGAGTTTGGAGATGAACAAGATCAAGCTAGAGTACCGCTCAAAAGTAAGCTACCACCCTCTCGCGAGACTTTCATTTCGTGAGGCGGTTCGAAAAACTGCAAGTGTCTGCATGAACATAAACTTTACCAAAGATTAACATGTTCAAGAAGAACCTCGCGCTCCAAAACAGAGCACCTTACTCTAAAAGTGTAATGGAAATGCGGATGGCAGTGGTGTGTTAATTATTTTGAAACACTTGCATTCCAAATGCATGTCAACATGCAAACCACAACTCTGCTCATGAATCTACATACTTTGATTCAAAGTTGATGTCAAGGAGAAATTTTTCGATCAACTTGCACTTAAGGACAGTGCCTACTATTGTTATAATTTGCGCATACGTTCTGCGCATCTTGAGATACTCGGATTTCCTATCGGTGATGCTTACTAATACAGGGATACTTTTGCACGGTTTAAAACTACCCGGAGAAAATAGATCTTAGTAAGTACTCTTGGTATCCAAAAAGAAAATTGGGGGTAACCATGCATTTTTAATTTGAGAGATAATTAAGCTCCAATTTGAGAAAGAACGCCATACATTGCTTCGTATTTTTGAGCTTTTCACAAACATTATTCATGAATTATCTTTGAAAAATGCGTGGTTACCCTAAATTTTCTTTTTGGATTTCAATAACACTTGTTAAGATCTACATTTCCTGCATAATCACACACCGGGGCAAAAATATTGTTAATTAGTAGGCACCGTCCTTAAGCTTAAATCCATCAAACTGCCATAAAATTTGTCTTTCAAATTCAAGTTTATTGGGCTCCAATTGAGGAGCGGCGGTGCGGCGCCTCGCATGGGACTTTACATCCTGCCTTCCCTTTTGGTTGCAGTTTTTTTTTTTTCTTTCTAAGTTTTAATTTTCTGTTTTCTATTTGTTGTGCAATTTTGTCTTGTTTAAATGTTTATCTGATGTGCCCAATAAAGTCGTTAAAAAAAAAAAAAAAAAAGAATGCGGTGACAAAACAGATGCATGCACATTTCAGCGTTAACTTATAATATGTTATCTTGTAAAACATGAACCTTGAGAGTAAATGACTTCAAAATGCATTCCCTTGTTATTGTTTATACAGAGTTTTTGTTTCAGGCCAGAGGCCGGACAGTTTGTCTGGTTGTTTACGATTTTGTGTCCTGTACTTTGATGCTATAAACTTGTTGGCTACTTTTTTGGCTTTTTCTTCTTTCTTGGTGGAATTGGATGTCGGAAAGCCAACAGCAGAAAAACACAGAACAATCACATGCAATAAATCCTTCAAACTAAAAAGAAGTCACAATTAATCTCCACATTTTGCTTACTTAAACAGAATAATCAATCTGTTGGCATTTCAATTACACAATATTAAGTCTGATAACACAATGTCACAAATGCGTCGTCACAATTGACGAATTTTTGCGAAGGGAAAAAAAGGCTGGATGTAATGGGCAGTACTGATTCCTTTACAACATGTAGTTTAGTTTTTGTTCAAGTCTCAAGTTGAAGTAGAAAACAATGGAAATATTAATTTTAATACACCATTACCTTGTAAATACTTGTAGGTTTTAGGTGTCGGTAATGTTAGAACTATTCTTGATCTTTGTATGCCAGAATTTTTGTCCCGCATTTTTGATCACAAGAATGCAATTTTTTTAGTATTAATTTAATGAACAAACTATTCGAATTCGCTTTACTTCACACAACGATTTAGGCGTCTGAAGAAGTTTACAATGCCACTGCAGCAAAAAAATGAAATGTTACTCAATTGGCATGATTTCTTTTTCTGGTTTTAACAGTATTGTAATTTGTATACGTTTGCAAACGTTTGTGTGGCCGTTGGACTTTAATCAAAATTTATGCCATTCTTGCCACTTCTTTAATTCTTGCAAGACAAGAGTCTCGTCTCTAGAGACCAGTGTCTCGTCTCTCAAGACGGGAGTCTCATCTTTAGAGACGAGACTCTTGTCTCGCAAGAAACAAGACGAAACTGGTAACTTACTTTTTAGCAGTACTGTATATGGGGACAAAGGATCATATCAATCAGCTTTGTTCATTGATACCTGAAGTTGGTGTTGCTGTTGCTGTTGTTGCTGCGTTAGGGCTTGTAACTGCTGCTGAAAGTTCTGATAGAGCAGTTGCTGTTGCACCTCCTGCTGT